>NC_050577.1:32672746-32972746 GCF_011100635.1 Trichosurus vulpecula
CAGTCCCATGGCAGCACTCCCCTCCACTGGTGCAGAAAATTAAAAAGTGACTGTCAATTCACGGACATCTCCAAGTCTCCAGCTCTCCTGCTGGCCTACCAAAGGAGCAAACAGAACTGCGGTGGTTTCAGCCAAGCCTGTGAGTGTGAGAAAGATCCAAGGGAAATTCACCAGTGTCATTACCTGAGAGATAGTTTGCTGTGGTGACTTCGGGTTGTCTACATAGATAATAATAATAACAGTAACAACAGTGAGGATCACTGCAGCATTTATAGAGTGTTTGCTACAGGCCAGGCGTTGTCAAGGCTTTGCAATTATCATCTTGCTTGATCCTCACGATGACCCTGGGATCCAGGTGTTATTATTAGCACTGTTTTATTGGTGAAAAGACTCAAGTAGATGGAGATTAAGTGACTTGGCCAGGGTCACATGGCTAGTAAGCTTCTGAATTCAGCTTTGAATTCAGGTTTTCCTGATGAGAAAAGAGGAGGAGGAAGAGGAGGAAGAGGAAGAGGAAGAGGAGAAGGAAGGAAGGAAGGAAGGAAGGAAGGAAGGAAGGAAGGAAGGAAGGAAAGAAGGAAGGAAAGAAGGAAAGAAGGAGGGAGAGAGAGGAGCGAGAAGTGCAAGTTCCTGAAGATCACCTTGGCATTCTTTAGACTTCTCAAGTAAGCAAACGTATGCTTTGTTACTCTCTCTGCCTTTCAGGAATCAATGATATATTTATTTGTGCACATACTGTGTGTGACACAAGAATCTTAATTTACTTGTCCTCAGTTTCCAGTTCACTTCGGGAAATGGAGACGACCATCTCTCTGTGTCTTTAAATGAAGAAGCTCGATGCCCTTTAAATTCTTGGCATCCAGAGGGGTTACAATAAATCTCTTAATCTCTTTGAGCATTTATTCTGCTCTAGACTGTTCACAGGCACTTATCCATGCGTCCTTCATGTGCAATTTGTATTTCAATCCAATGATTATTTGAGCTTCAGGCTATTTGATTTTATTTACTCTTAGTAGACTGTACCCTAAGACATATAAACACACACACACACACACACACAGAAATACATGACCAAATCTGGCCATATTTGAGGTGCATTCCAGATATGGCCAAAAATTAAGGCTATCTTTGGAAAACAAAAGCACAGGGAAGATTTTGATTATTATGTTATAAATATGTTGTAACCTTTGCATTTTTTAGAAGTAGAAGAAAAAATGTGAAAGAAAGGATTGCATATATTTAAATAATGTCATCTATTGGCTTTTGTTTCCTTATATAGTATTTGCTTTAAAAAAGAAAAAAGGAAAAGACCCAAGTGGTATGTGTTGAAGAGTCTGTCTCTCCTTCTCACAAAATCAACCTTTTCCATCTGAGATTTTTCAGCTTCCTGAAGTAGTAAGCAGAAAACATTTTACTCTTGGGTACAGAAAGAGATACTTTTGAGAGCATAACCCAGAAACTCTTTAACTTAAGAATCTGCCTTTTCCCATCTGCCAGAAGAAAGAACAGTTGAATTTTCTTTTGATATTCATTGCCATGAAACTACCCTCCCTACTTTTTTTTGCCTTCAGAGAGATGAGGTAAGTGCACATTCTACTAGCATAGGAAATGTAAATAAGTGAAAAGAATCACAGAATTTTGAAGCTGAAATGGACAGTAATAATCATCAGCATCAGCAGCCTTATTTGATGCCCTTTGGAGGATCAGAGAGGTGAAGGTACTTTACCAAGGCCCCACAATCATTTCTTTTCTCTACATAGTTTCACAGTGCTGAATTAAATATTACATGAGCCAGCTTTAAATTGGAATTTTTGAACATTGGGGTACATGAGGAAAAAGTGAAATATTTGTATCCAAAGGACAAGGGTTCAAATCACAGCTATGCTCTTTACTTTAAGCTTGGCGTGCAGTAACTGGTTTTACATCTTTTGGTTTCAGGCTACTCCTCAGTAAAGTGGGAGATTAACCTTGATAACCTCTAAAGCCCTTTCAAACTCTGAAGAAATAAACCTATAGAAGGAATTTCTATCGACCTTATATAATATGATATCTTGACCACCTCTTATTGGAAGGATGTCAGTGCTATTCTGGGTAGCAAGAAAAATCTAATGAAGGCAGCTAGGTGACGCAATGAGTAGAGTACCAACCCTGGAGTCAGGAGGACCTCAGTTCAAATCTGGCTTCAGACACTTGACACACTTACTAGCTGTGTGACCTTGGGCAAGTCACTTAATCCTAATTGCCCCACCTTCCACCCTCAAATAAAAATATCTGACCTGAATAGTATCCTTTCCATCTTTGTTCCCCTTCAGCATTCTGTATCCCAGTCACACTGAGCAACGTATAGAATCACAAGAGCGCAGGATTGTAGACCTGGAGATGGAAGGAACTTCAAACTCCTGCCAGCCCATAGCCCTCATTGTTTAGACTGAGGCCCAGGTAGGTTAAATGAATCATCCAAGATGACATCAGAAGGAGGATTTGATCTCAGGTCTCTTGATTCCACAGCCAGTACTTGTGCTGTTTCAACTCATTACTCTATGAGCTCTACTTTCCTCTCTTTCTTCCATGCCTCAGCAAAGGCTATCTGACATACCCCAAACATATTTTCTCTTCCATTTTTCCCCTTAGCATCTTGAGCTACCTTCAAAGCTTAGCTCATGTTCTACATGCAAAAGGAATCAGTGCTGACTGGGCTGTGTTCTGTCTCTCCTGAAATGGTTTTATGCAGAGTGTCCCAAACTAAGCTTGTCGAGATCAGGGAGGGCTTTGCATTTTTGTCATTTCATATCCATTGCTAAGCACGATGCCTTGTGTATCACAGACACTTACTGAATGTTGGATTTGGTGAATTTAACTGAATTTATGTTTAGTTTAGTAAAACTAGATTAAATGTTAATCCACATACAGTTATATAGTCAAATTTCTTGAGCAATTCAATATTGTTGTTGGGCAGCTGAGTTGTACAGTGGATAGAATGCTGGGCCTAGAATCAGGAAGACCTGAGTTCAAGTCTGGCCTCAGATACGTGTTAGCTATGTGAGTCTGAGCGAGTCACTTAGCCCTGTTTGCCTCAGTTTAACCATTTGTAAAATGAGCTGGAGAAGGAAATGGCCAACCACTCAAGTATCTTTGCCAAGAAAACCCCAAACGGCATCATGAAGAATCAGACACAACTTAAAAATTACCGAATAACAATAACAACAGCAAACTTCTAGGTGTGGAGATTCTGTCTACCAACGGAGACCAATACCTTCTCAATAGCTTGTATTCTTAAGCACCTGCTTGGCTTGTCTAGGACCACAAAGCCGGTACACGCCAAGGGCAGGACTTGAACTCGAGTCTTCCTGGCTCAGATCGGCTCTGTCTCCTAAGCCATGCTGCTTTACTGAGTCTAACAGCCATTATTTCTCTGTTCCTTATTTCTCTTACTAAATCTCAAGGAAGGAGACCGGTTATTGCTTTGTCATCCTTCCTGTAGGTTTAGCAAAACAAGAATGTTATATCTTTTTTTTCATTCTGAATGACATGAATTTCACCAGAACCCTTTCTTCAGATCCCTTCAACATTTGTTTATTTGCTTGGCTCTCTTCATTGCACAAAAGGCCTGGAATTTCATTGGTAGAGAGGGGTGGGGGTGTAGAGGATGGAGCAGAGAGTCCTGATGTGGAAATGAGCATCCTTTACCAATATAGATCAGAACCAGCCCAGAACTGATTAGATCAGTCCTTTATGGCTGCTTAAAGAATGTAGAAGTTCAGGGATTTCCTCAGGTCCCCAAAGCACCTCTGGAATGAGGGCTTGCTGAGCCCTTTTCAGGACTGCTCATCCATCTTTGGTATCTACCTACCACCCATCTCTCATCTGTGGCTCCAAGATGCCTTGGCACATACAGTGGTCATACCCTGATAAAACCATCTCAACAGAAAGGCTAAACCAGGTTGTTGTTTGTCCCTCATTCTTAAAGAGGACCATGATGTCAGGGAGGTGATGCCATGACATGCAAATGAATTGGATTTAAGTGAGGGAACATAGAGCAAAGTAACCACCCTCACTTTCTCCTCCAGAGCCATCTGGGTCCAGTGATTGGAGATGGCCTTGAATGAGCTAAAACAGGTTGAGGATAATTGATAGACCTCAAACCCATTGCTGAGTTAAGGGGGTGTCTACCCTAAGCATGCAAAGACTTTTCCAAGTGAATTAGGCATATAGACACAATTTATTCCAATGTCCACAAAGGTGTCTGAAACAAGTGCTTTGAAGCTTTTGAGCTTGGTGAGACATCAAAGATGCCAAGGTCATCTACTGCTACATCCTGGCCATCAACAGTCATCTTGACTTCTGTCTTGCCACTGGACTTTGATGACTCTGGAAGAGACAGTGAGGCTGATGACTTTGTACAATTCTCCTAAACTTATATCCGATTCATGGGCAAGTCAAGGCATCAGCCATCACTGGCCCCCTTTGAAAATGAAGGAGGAACAATGACAACAAATAACAACCAAGTTTTTCTTTCTTTGAGCCAATTCTTCTATCTACTATGCCATCTTGCCTTTATATATAATACACATTTTGACTATTCTTCCATTTATGCTCAAAATTTTTAATCTTCTTGTGCTGTACTACAAGTCAGATCTCTTTACTTTTAGGAGAAAGCAATGAAATTGAAGTACTTAGACCTGGATGTGATGTGCCAAGCCATTTCATCCATCTTAAGTAAATGAAGTGTATTTGGCCAGGCGTAATCAAATGGAATGACAGTAAATATGAAGATGAAGGAGAATATCAGATTAGGTTGATTACTGTTAATTGCCTTTATATTAGTCTAGGGCAACTAACTGGCACACTCAATAGAACCCTGGGCCTGGAGTCAGGAAGATTGGGTTCAAATTTGTCCTTAGATGCTTCCTAGCTGTGTGACCCAGGGCAAGTCATTTAATCCCTGTTTGCCTCAGTTTCCTATTCTGTAAAATGAGCTGGAGAAGGAAATGGAAAACCACTCCACTATCTTTGCCAAGAAAACCCTAAATTGGGTCATGAAGAGTCAGAAATGACTAAAATGACCAAACAACAACTATTGGTCTCCTTAACTTTGAACAAGGAAGTTGAATTTGTTGACATGGTTCATGAAAGATAATGACATTACCAACTGTTATTTGTTAGACAGGTTAAACTTTGCAAAGTTTTATGTGCACATCATTCATTTGAGCCTCACAACAATTGTGTATTAGTTACTGTAAGTAATACTATTTCTGTTTTATAGATTAACAAAAGTGAAAGAATTGGTGCTAATAAGTGTTAAGGTGGGATTTGGACCCAGATCTTTAGGACTCTAAGTACAGCGCTGTCTGCACTGTATCAAAATGACTTTGTAGTCTCTATTGCATGGTACAGTCAAAGAAATACTGAATTTGAAATCAGAGGAACTGGGTTCAAATACCAATTTTGACAATTACTACCTGTAGTGCCTTGGGGGGGGGAAATATTGATTTCCCTGGGTCCTAGTTTCCTCATATATAAGGTGAGACATTTAGACTAACTCTTGAGATCATTGCTAAGTCCTGACTTGGATCACAAGCCCCCAAATCTGACCCTCAGTTGAAAACTATGAGGTTCATTTGTGAATGATGAGTTATGTGTATTTCTAAGTCCTGCACCAACTTTCTGAAAATCAGACCAACGTAGCCAATACCCATCCACATTTTGCTTTTCAGAAAAAAGGATAGCTTAAGCTGAACCATGATTTATGGAGAAATGGAATTGCTACAGCTTGATTTTATAGCCTTCTACCTGGAAGTTATTCTATATACCTCAATTTCTTTTATACTTTTCAAAACCAATAATAGCAAGATAAATAAATAAAAAACACTTGTGTCAAAAATAGGATTATTGTTATATCACTAGAGAATATATTTTCCTCCAGAGAGAACCTACAAAAAGTAGATAATATAAAAAGACACATTTGACACTAGACACACACACACACACATACACATACACCTGTTCTAACTCCTTCAATACAATAGAAAACCATTGTACTTGATTTCACCTTCTATTCCTACTCCCGACTCCTGACTCTGTTTTTCATTTATGCAGGATTTCCTGTGCCAGTCCATTCGGAATGGTATTTAGATGCCATAACAAGAATAGTTTCCCGGCACTTTCCTTCCTCACTTAACAAGTTACATTTTCAAATACTTTAATCAATACCTTTTCCATTTGCATCACATTAAGAAGCACTTTGAAAGTTTAATCAAGGACTTCACCCATTGTGGATGATGACACGTGCTGAATTATGTCTAGGCAATCTAGAATGTGAATGGATTCACAAGGGAGGCAAAGTGAGAGAAAATCAAGGGGTTCCAGGTTTTTCCTCTGTTTAGCAAGGATGCTTGCAAGTGGAAATATTGATCTATTTGCCTTTATGCCTTACTGCTAGGCCAGTCAATTATGTAGAGATCAAGGCAGAGAGTTTCCCAAGATCGGCGGCAAGAGGAACAATGAATCCCAGTATGTTCGGACTCGGGCTTTAAGCACTGATGACTGTTAATAGTTCAGATTGCTCTTAAACAAAACAAAGGGGGAAAGAATGGAATGGAATGAGAAGGGGGAAAAAAGAAAGACAAATACTATGCACAGGGGGCAAAGGGAAAATTATATAACCAGTGTTTATTTTGAGCATGGAAAGAAAAATGGAAAGTGCTACACAGTGTTTTAAAGCAGGAATTCTTAACATTGGTGCCATGAACAACCTGCCCCACCCCCCTTCCATATCTCTCTCCATCTATCTCTCTCTTTTTCTCTCTCTCTGTTTCTATCTCTCTCTGTCTCTGTCTATCTCTGTCTCTGTCTCTCTATACACACACACACACACACACACACACACACACACACATATATATATATATATATATGTTCCATCTATTCATCATCTTTTTTAATCTATCTAGCCTATGTATCCATCCTTTGATATCTGTATTTCAGTATAATGAATATAATGGCTTACTTTGTCATCCTATTTTATGCCTTACTCTGAGAACATCTATAGCCTTCACTAGACTGCCAAAGGAGTCCACACTAAAACAGGTTCACAATCCCTGTTTATGTTTACAGGTTGTCTACAAGAGAGTATCCCATTCACATCCTCTAGTCAGACCTCTTTAAAGAGATCTCTTTCTTTCAGTGCCTAAGTTTTAGCGAATTTAATGTTTAGGACTCTGCTGTATCTATACATGCATCTGTGTATCTCTCTATCTGAATATCTATCGTGTGTTGTTATTGTTGTTGTAGTTCACTCATTCAGTCATGTCTGACTCTTCATGACTCCATGGACCATAGCATGTCAGGCCCTTCTATCCTCTACCATCTCTCAAGATTTTCACGACACTATCCATCTCATCCTTTTCCATCTCTTCCTTTTGCCTTCAATCTTTCCCAATATCAGGGGCCTTTTCCCATGAGTCCTGTTTTCTCATTATGAGACCAAGCTTTTAAGCTTTACCTTCAGAATTTGGCACATAAGCAAACAACTTGAATTAATTTCTTTAAGTATTGACTGATTTGATCTCCTTGCTGTTCAATGGACTCTCAAAAGTCTTCTCCAGCACCATAATTCAAAAGCATTAAATCTGTAGTGCTCATCTTTCCTTATAGTTCAGTTGTCAGTAAAATGACGTTTCTTCTTCTTGCTCCTTCTCCTCCTCCTCTTTCTTCTTCTTCTTCATTCTTCTTCTCCTCCTCCTCTGCCATCTTCTCCTTCTTCTCCTTCTCCTTCTTTTCCTTCTTCTCCTACTCCTTCTCCTCCTCCTCCTTCTCCTCCTTCTCCTCTTCTTCCTCTTCCTCCTCCTCCTCCTTCTTCTCCTTCTCCTCCTCCTCCTCCTCCTCCTCCTCCTCCTCCTCCTCCTCCTTCTTCTTCTTCTTCTTCTTCTTCTTCTTCTTCTTCTTCTTCTTCTTCTTCTTCTTCTTCTTCTTCTTCTTCTTCTTCTTCTCTTCTTCTTCTCCTTCTCCTTCTCTTCTCCTTCTCCTTCTCCTTCTCCTTCTCCTTCTCCTTCTCCTTCTCCTTCTCCTTCTCCTTCTCCTTCTCCTTCTCCTTCTCCTTCTCCTTCTCCTTCTCCTTCTCCTCCTCCTCCTCCTCCTCCTCCTCCTCCTCCTCCTCCTCCTCCTCCTCCTCCTCCTCCTTCTTCTTCTTCTTCTTCTTCTTCTTCTTCTTCTTCTTCTTCTTCTTCTTCTTCTTCTTCTTCTTCTTCTTCTTCTTCTTCTTCTTCTTCTTCTTCTTCTTCTTCTTCTTCTTCTTCTCTTCTTCTTCTTCTTCTTCTTCTTCTTCTTCTTCTTCTTCTTCTTCTTCTCCTTCTCCTTCTCCTTCTCCTTCTCCTTCTCCTTCTTCTCCTTCTTCCCCAAGAATGTAACATCTGACTCAGCTTCCATTTCTTCTCCCTCCATTTTCCAGTAAGTGGTGGGACCAGTTGTGAACATCTTAGGTTTTTTGATGCTAAATGTCAAGCCAGCTTTTACACTGTCCTTGTTCACCTTCAACAAGAAGCTTCTCCATTCTTCTTCACTTTCTGCCATCAGAGTGGTATCATCTGTATATTTGAGATTGTTGATATTTCTCCTGGCAACCTTAATTCTAGCTTTTGATTTATCCAGCCTGAAATTTCTCATGATGTACTCTGCATATAAGTTAAATAAATAAGGTGACAAAATAGAGCTTTGCTGTACTCATTTTCCAATCTTAAACCAATTGGTTGTACTATGTTTGGTTCTAACTGTTGCTTCTTGACCTACGTACAGGTTCCTCAGGAGACAAATAAGATGATCTGCTACTCCCATCTCTCTGAAGACTTGCCTTGTTTTGTTGTCCATGTAGTCAAAGGCTTTGGTGTAGTCAATGAAGCAGAAGTAGATGTTCTTCTGGAACTCTTACTTTCTCCATAATCCAGTGAAAATTGGTAATTTGGTCTCTAATTCCTCTGCCTCTTTGAAAACCAGCCTGGTCTTCTAGTAATTCTCAGTTCACACATTGCTTTAGCCCAGCCTGCCTCATTTTAAACATAGCCTTGCTGGCATGCGAAATGAGCACACTTATTTGGTAATTTGAATATTTTTTGACATTGCCGTTCTTTAGGGTTGGGATATAAGCTGATGTTTTCCAATCCAATGGATACTGTTGTATTTTCAAAATCTGCTGCTATATTGAGTGTAGTACTTTAATAGCATCGTGTTTTAAGATTTTAAATAGCCCAGCTAGAATTCCATCACTTCCACTAGCCTTATTGTTAGCAATGCTCCCTAAGGCCCACTTGACTTCAGTCTCCTAGATGTTTAGCTCTAGATCAGTAACTACACCATCATCATTATTGGTTATATTAAGATCTTTCTTATATAGTTTTCTGCGTATTCTTGCTACCTCTTCTTAATTTCTTTTGCTTCTTTTAAGTCACTGACACATACACACAAAACATACATATAGATACAATCAGTGTATATTTGTATGTATACATAACATATATTGATCATCATTGACATTTTTTGTTATATCAAAAAGTCATTTCCTCCTCTCTAACACAGAGAGCCATCATTCATAATGAAAACTAAAGGAAAAAAACCAGGTAGTTGAGTAAAACAAACAAAAAAAACTAGCCAACACATTAACCAAGTCCAACAGTGTGCACAGTGTTCCACATCCTTCGTCTCCCACCTCTACAAAATTGAGAGGGAGGTTAGTTTTCCTATCACTTCTTGGGGACCGGAACATTCCATTTAGATATTGCTTTATGGTGGTTCATCTTTCCATTTACATTGCTGCAGTCATTAGGTATGTTGTTTTCCTGATTCAGTTTATGCCTCTTTACATCACTTCATGCCAGTCTCTCCATACCTCTCAATACTCTCTATATAATAGTTTCTCATGGCACAATAATGTTCCATTACACTCGTGTACCACATTTTGTTTAGCTGTTCTGTAACAGATAGGCAGTATGTCCCTTGTTCTTTGCTACTACACAAAAGACTGATAGAGTTGCATGGATGAAGGGGGAGGAATTGTATATGGGACCTTTATTTGTGTCTTTTACATGTTTGGGGTGTATGACTGTAGGATTTCTGGATCAAAAGGTACTTTCATTCATTGAAAATATACTGAAGAGATAACTCATAATGCTTGCATTTTAATTTATTTTCAAAATTCAAAATAAATCACAGAGTTACATACCATCTTGTGCAACCTCTTCCTTTTTCCTATCAGGAAATTCAGGGTCCAGGAGGTTCAATGACTCACATGGCATGCAAAATCTGGATCCAAACCTAGGTCCCTCGAATCCAAATCCAGTGCTCCTTCTGTTCCATAGACTTGGTTTCCCTCCTATCAGACAATTTTGTCCTATATCAGGCTTTATTATCATTTTTGCCTTTAGTTCTTTTCTAGTTCTAGTTCTTTGATTTCTTTTGCCTCAGTTTAATAGATATAATAGCGTTAACTTGTCCTTATAATCCAATCATAATCTTTGTTAGTGTCTGATTAGGCAGTCAATATTCATTAAGCTGCCAGTAATACCAGACTGATATTAGGGATGTTTCTAGTGGCTGATTGACAGGTGGCGTTCCTGGCATTTCTGCAACTAGCAGGGTCTTACCCAGTGCTTTTGGAATTGAATTGGAAGGGTATAATGCTGGTCTGTAGTGGAGTACTTTGTTATGTTACACATCAGCTCATGTACGTCCAGGTCTTTGGAGGTTAGGTAGAAAACTAAAATGCAGCACCAATAACAGATGGTGTTCATGTAGGGCAGGGATTATGAAAAGGAAAGAGTCTGTCTCAGAGTGATAATGATGTAAAACTTGCAACTCATTCTAAAGAAAAAAATCAACATAAATTAATACCAGATTAAGTTGGAATAGTGTGAAAAGTCTGGTCAGATGAGGTTTGTTTCCAAGGCCAGTAGTTTGCTTGTCCTAGGTCTTCTCCTGAGTGAGGATGACACATTTTTCATAGGATATAATTGATTTAACCTTCATTTCCAGAAAAACAAAAGTTTGGATATATTAAAATAACTGTATTTTTCCCAAGGATAATCTATTTCTCTAGTCCACTATACTCTTTCATCTTAACTCTGGGCACAAGTGATTGTCCATTGCAGGGCCTGTCCAAGATATATAACACATGCATATGTATATGTACCAATTGCATATACATGTGTATACATGGGTGTACATGTCAATATACTGTTTGAATAACATGTAATTTAAGTCATATATAACTCCACTGGAAATAGTTGTACACACACAAAATGTCCCAAAAGTCTTAGTGCAATTTTATACCTTAAAATTTAAACTGCATTAAGACTTTTGGGACACCTGTATGTATACACATATATGTATATATGTTTATACGTATATTCATATGTCTGGTTACACAATCATACTATATATATATGTATATACACACACATATATGTGTGTGTGTGTGTATATATATATGTGTGTATATATATACATATATATATATACATATATATATATATATATATATATATATATATATATATATATATATATACACACACACACATACAGAGAAGCGCAAGATCAATAGGTTATCCATCCAGTTGTATGGTACATTCTGGACGATGACTCAAATGGCATCATCTTTTTTTTAATCTTTCAAATGTTGTGTGCTGGTAAGTAATGGAATGTTACAATCTCCAAAACTATTGAAGTTGAGAATCACTTAGAGGTCAGTGGAGAGGAAGATGGTAGATATGAGCAAGCTGTAACACATTCTTGAATTGTGCAGAAAGTATATGAAAGATTAAATAAAAAATTATTATCAAAACAGGAGCTAGGCTGTTCATGTAGTGAGAGCTTGGGGTCACCAATGGAGAGTCCACGTGTCCTATTGTTGTCCTTGAGATTTCAGGAGAACTTGACTAAGGCCTTTAGCATGTTGGGTAGGCCTCTATGGCAAAATTACAGAAAGTCATGGACAAGAGTTCTCCGGGGTGGGCAGCCGTGACTGGGTCACAATCTATGTGGTTGGTAGGAATAACTAATATTGATGGATTTTTACAGTTAGGAAAGGCCTTGATGTACATGAGCTCATTTGAATCTTCCAACAAGCCTTCAGGTTAGGGGCTTCTGATCATATTATCTTCATTTACAGGTGGGAAACACTCAGTCATGTTGTGATTAAGTTAATTGTTTAAAACCACATAAACACTACTGGTGAAATACATGATTAAATCCTTTAATCCAAGCCTAGTTCTCTATCCACTATGCCATACTGTCTCTACCCAATTAGTCTGGTGGCATATCCATTTATTTATTTGAGTATCCATTGGCTTCCACCACCAATCTTTTTTTTTTTTCACTCTCTCCACAAGGGACCCAAATGGTACCTATCCTGTGCTGAATGACTGTAACACCAGCCTTTGTACTAGAGACACTATTCTTTCTCCTAGGTGTATAATGAATTTTAAACTATTTATATTTTAGAGATGAAATAAAGGACACTTTCCTCCTATAATTTATCTCTCAAAAATTTATTTGCTCTGTAGTTCCGCTTCCACATTAGTAGATTTCTGTAAATATTCCAGTGACAATTTAGTAAAGTTTCTTTTTCAAATTCCTAGTCATAAGGAATGAGACTAGTGATCTGGCCTCACAATCAGAAAGAACTGGGTTAGAGCCCCATCTTGGAGACATAGGGGAGGTATGACCTTAGGAAAGTCATTTGCATTTTAATAGCTTCCTGTTACCTAGAAGAGAAAATATCAGCTCCTCTATTTGTTATGTCAAGCCTTTCACAACCAGGCCCTGACCTACTTTTCTGTCTTTTAGTATTCATTGCTCCCTTTTATACATGCTATAATCTAATCAATTAGATAGCTAGGTAGTACAGTGGACAGAGCCCTGAGCTTAGAATCAATAAGACTTATCTTCACCAGTTCAAAACTAGTCTCAGACACTGGCTGTGTGATCCTGGCTCAGTCACTTAACTCTGCTTCAGTTCCTCATCTGTAATAAGAGCTGGAGAAGGGAATGACAGATCACTATCTTTGTCAAGGAAACCCCACAGAGGGGTTATGAAGAGTCAAATATGACTGAAACAACTCAACAAAAACAGCCTCATCAAACTAGATTTTGACCTACTCCCTATTCATAGTACTCTATTTCCCACCTCCATGCCTTTGCCTTGGCTGTGCCCTATGCCAGGGATATTCTCACTCCTCATCTCTGCTTTGTAAAATCCCTACTTTCCTTCAAGATGACACCTTCTTAATTAGCTTTTTTCTAATCTCTCAAGCTTTTCTTGCCTCCCCACACCCAATCATCTTTCCTCTATTTTCTGTATACCTATGTATGTGAATGTTATATTCCTCCCCCAAACATAAGCTGCCTGAGGGATCGTTTCTTTTGTATTGGTGTCCAGCGCCTGACACCAAATTGGTACTTCATGAATACTTGTTGAGGAATTTACGACTTCACCTCTCTCTAGCCCGGCCAACTATCTGAGACTATACATTTTTAAGAAAATGATGATTTCCATCAGTGGTTAGAGGAAGTTTCTTAACTGGAAGTTCTCTGTGCCAATGAAATCATGGGGCCAGTCCAAATCATGTGTGTGTATATATTTGTATGTGGGTATGCATATAGGTACATATATGTGCATATTATCCATGTGTATATATGAAGTCTCAGTAAGATAATTTATATTTACATGAGACGTCAGAAAAATGTCTTCAGTATTTAGCTATGGAATGTTTGGCAGAATGTAAAAGCTCTCTGGGAATTAAATTATTAGTGGATTTTGCTGGAAGAATGCCTTCAGGATGATGAGGACAATGATGATGATGATGATGGCGATGAAGATGACAACTAGCATTCATATAGTGTGGGACACTGCTCTAACTGCTTTACAAATATTATTTCATTTGATCCTCACAACAATCCTAGGAGGTTACAACTGAGGAAACTTTGACAAATGGTGGTTAAGTGACTTGTCCAAGGTCACACAGCCAATATGTGTCTGAGACTAGATTTGAATTTAGGTCTTCCTCACTCCAGATGCAGTATTCTATGCACTGCGCTACTTAGCTGCCGCTAAGAAAAAAAAAATCCTCTCCCCAACACACTGCAGAATTTGTTAAAGTGTACCAGTATTTGACCAGAATTATCTAATTATCACATATCAAATTTTTTTTTTAAATGTAATGCCCATTCCCTTTTAAACCTGGTTTATTCCTTGGAGACCACAAGGGCAAAGCAGTTCAACGTAGCTGGGTACAGCTATACTGACTTTAATCTCAGATTCTCAGACTTTTACTGCTTTGGGGAAAGTAGTGTGTTTTATGAAACATGCTCTCATAATTTATTATGATTATAGAAGTTGATGTCTCTGGTGCAGTATAATTGAAAAATTCATAAACTGTATAGAGAAATCAATATGGAATCATCTTTTTTTATAGTCGTGTTACCTTTTTTTGTTGGCTTCCTTCAGTCAAAGTGCATTTTGCTGACCGCTGTAAAGTAAGATGAATTCATTCTTCCCATTGAATGGACAATTTCCATCATGAGAAAGCTGTGCATTGCATGGTTCAGATATTCAGAAATTGCTCATTGGGCACTCTTGTAGAAATTCAGCTATATCAGTGCAGGAGGTCATCTTAAAATAATTTACCCTTTTGCTCAATAGTGGATTGTTTTATGTGAAACCCTAGATGAGCTCTTCCTCACTGGCTTCTCTTGTTGGCCATCATGTGATCCTTGCACATGTGATTTTCAGAAGGACTGATAAACTTTAATAATAATATGGAAAATCAAAGCTATATTTAGTGAAGTCAGATAAGGATTGGGCTCAAGTCTAGGGTGGGAAATTTGTATAATAAATAAAATGATATACTTGGAGTCAGGAAGATCCAGAATTAAATTCTACCTCATATTAATTGTATTATGTTGGTCAAGTCATTCAACATTTCTTACATTCTGCTTCTTCTTCTGTAAAATGAAGATAATAGTATCAACCTTTTAGAGCTGTCTGGAGGATAACATCAAATGACATCAATCAAACAATAAACATTTATTAAGTGCCTACTATGTGCCAGGCACTGTGCTTAGATTTACATAGCATATGTAAAACACTTTGCATACCTTATTTTTTTTCCAGTCATTTTTCAGTTGTGTCTGACTCTTTGTGACCCAATTTGGAGTTTTCTTGGCAAATATACTGGAGGGCCTTGCCATTTCCTTCTCCAGCTCATTTTACAGATGCGGAAACTGAGGCAAATAATGACTTGCCCAGGGTCTCACAGTTAGAAAATATCTGATGCCAGATTTGAGTTCAAGAAGATTAGTCTTCCTGCCTCCAGGCTCACCACCGTATCTATTGTACTACCTAGGTGTCTGCTTGCTTGCCTTAAAGTGCCATATAAATGTAAGCTTTCATCATCGTCATCATCTTCATCATCTTCTTCATCATCATCACCATCATCATCATCATCATCATCAGGCAGGTTGGTCATTCAATTAACAAACTTTGAATAAGTGTCTACTATGTACCCAGTAGGTCATTACACCTCTCTGAACTTGAGTTTCCTCATCTTTGAAATAGAGTACCACTGCCTGTAGCATCCACCTGATGGGTTTGTTCTGAGGCTCAGTTCAGGCCTCAGAGCCTTGACAACCTTAAGGTGACATATTAAAATAAAACTATCCATCACAATAATAATAGCTAGCATTTGCATATCACCTGCTGTGTGCTGGCCACAGGGCTAAGTGCTTTACAATCATTATCTCATCTGATCCTCCTAGCAACCCTGGGAGCTAGAAGCTATTATCATTCCCATTTCATAGGGGAGGAAACTGGGGCAAACAGCTGTTAAGTGACTTGCCCAAGATCACAAGGTTAGTCAATGAGGCAGGATTTGGACTCATATTTTCCTGAATTACTACTGTCATTATTATAATATAAAGCGCCTTGCAATTTTAGAGGCTAGCTAGAAAGAGAGAGAGAGAGAGAGAGAGAGAGAGAGAGAGAGAGAGAGAGAGAAAGGAAGGAGGAAGGAACGAAGGAAGGAAAAAAGAAAGATCTACATGTAGCAGGCTGTACAACATTGAGGAGAACTAGCCTCTAATCCAAGAATAACTGGTTTAAGTCCAGCTTCTGACACATGCTTTCTATGCCACTCTGATTAAATCATTTCGACACCTTCCATTGGTGTAATATTTGTTATTTTGGCCAATATTGGGACTTTAAATTTTAAAAACACAAATGTCCCCTCTTCTTTCTTTCTCTTGCTGGGATCTCTTTCCTGTAACATCTGCAGAAATGTTTCAGACACTGTATTTGCTTTCTCACATCAGTATTTTCAGTTGCATCAACCAAGTGACAGGTTAGGGTGGGACCTAAATATCTGTTACTTTGAAGATGAGGTGTAACAATTGTTTCAGGTTGATTTTTCTTTATTTATACATTTCACAACCTAGTCCTTAAGTGACTTCACTATCATAATACTAAAATTATTATTGATAATCATTCAAGTGGGCTCATGGGAAGAATGATTTCCTTAAAGAGGATAGGATTGGCCTCTGCTCCCTACTACCTGGATAACCTGGGGAAAGTTACTTAACATCTTAGGGACTCGGTTTCCTTATCTGTAAAATGAGAGAGTTGGGCTATAAATTAAGATAAAGGAACATTCTACTGAATTTACCAGCCTAAGAATCCTGGCTATGCACCAATTTGACCTTTGGCAAATCCTTCAAGATCTCAGGGCTATGGGTTCCTCATGTATAAAACAAGGTGTTTCTGGAGTTCCTTCTAACTTTTGATGCAAAGTCCTAAACTGACACAAAGGTGAAAAAATAGCCCAGCTCTGTCTTCCAGGAGATTATAGCTGAATGGCTAGGTAACCTTGGGCACTTCCCCACCTGGTACATTGATTTCCTCATCTGTGAAATGCAGGAGTTGGTATAGATGGCTCTTGGATTCCATTCCAGCCTCTAGGTCTATGCTTTTAGGATCTCAACTGTGCTACTTACCCTTGGAAGATCAAATGAGTTAATATTTTAAAAACTGCTGAGCACATAGTTGACACCATCGAAATGCTTATTCCTTTTCCTTTCCCTCACTTTCTTTTCCCTTCCGTTGTCTTCTTTTGCTTAGTCTTCTCTTGCTTTGCCTTGCCTTGCCTTCCCCTTCCTTCCCATTCTTTTCCTCATGAAAACCAGGGTAATCCATTTAATGTTTCTGGGTTTCCATTTCCTCGATCTGTAAAATGAAAGGGTTGGATTCACTGAATCCAGAGGTCCTTTCTAGCTTGAAATTTATGCTTCTATGGCCTTTGCTGTTGGGATTATTACATCTCAATGCCCAAATCCTTTATGTGGGTGCAACGATGTAGGCACCAAGAGGATACCAACGGAACTGAACTCTGTCTCTTTGAAGCTAAGTGAAATTTTCATGGAAAGTGACTTCTTCCTCAAATATTAATCCAAAGGAATTCCCAACTTCAACAGCTTCTGTCAACTGTGAGACTTGGAGCATCATTGCTAACATATTTTCATGTGATCCCAAGATAATGTACATTTTTTAACTCAAATAATGATTCGTTTTGCAGGCTCTCTGTCCACCTCTTGAGATTTTGTTCTGACGATTATCCAAGTCACCCAAGTCTTTTGTATGCAGTTTCTGACTAAAGCAGTAGAGAATTTTCCATTACATTAGGAAGCTGAAAACCAGATTATGTTTTGAGCTTTGCTGCAAAAGCTAATTAATCAAACATACTTTTCATTATGGTTCAATGGGTGCTTATGTGATTTCATCCAGGCAAAGACTTCTTATCTCCCTGACTTAATATGGGAGACATATAAGCTACTTTTTAAAAATAATCTTTTGAAAATAGGAGCCAAGTCTTGCATTATTATAAAGGGAGTGAGAAGTAGTATAGTATAATGGAAAGAATTCTGGACTTGGAGTCAAGAGAGAATTGGATTTGAATCCTGCCTGCGATACTTACTTGCTGTGACTATGGGGAGATTATTTCCATCTCTCTGAGTTGCAGTTTCTTCATCTGTAAAATGGGAATGATCATGCATGTATCACATATTGAACAAGCTTGTTGGGAAGGTCCAATGAGACAATGTATTAGAAGTGTTCCTGAAACCTTGGAATATTAGGTAAATGTCAGCTGATAGCATAGCTTCGAATCATTTTGAGACCTCCAAAGTCTGAAGAAATAGTTGCATGAACTTGGGAGGAATTTACACCCATACACACTCACACACACACACATCATACAGGGAATTTGAAACCACTTCTTGTTCCACAGAAATGTGCCTTTACTATTAATCAAATCGATCTGTTGTATGGCCAATGTTTAGAGAAAAAAAAATCAAGGAGGTGGGTAGAACATGGACAATTTTTGCCAATCCTGTAAAGTTACACTACCTACTACCTAGGTCAAGGGTGGGGAACCTGCGACCTTAAGGCTACATGTGGTTTTCTAGGTCCTTAAGTATGTTCTTTTGACTGAATCCAAATTTTATAGAAGAGTCAAAAACAGTAAATGTCAAAACGATCAGTCAAAAACAGAACAATGTTTTGTAAAATTTGGATTCAGTCAAAATGCCAAGTTTAAAGAATGAGAAGGACTTATACGGTCTTAAGGCCATAAGTTTCCCACCCCTGACCTAGGTGGCTGCTTATTTTGTGAATATGCCACTAAAATTCCAGAGAGATTCCCTATTTGACTCATCCACCTAGTCTCATAAGCTTGGACATGGTCTTTGAGAGCTGTTCATTATTTCTAAGGCAAGAGAGGCATTATAATACAATGGAAAAAGCATTTGGATTTCTCATTGTTCTTGGAGTTATGGGAACAGGGTTTAAGTTCTAGCTCAGCTATTTATTATCTGTGCGACTTCGGCTAAGTTGCCTAACTTCTCTGGGTCTTATTTTTTTTTTATTCTCTATAAAACAAATAAGTTAGACTAGATGTCGTTTGAAGTCCTTTCCATCTGTAGATCTATTATCTTGTAAAGGTGACCAAGGAGACGGATGTGACCAATCTAACAGCCAATGATTTAGCAGGCAGTGAGAATTCACTCTAATACACACATGTACACACTCTCTATCCAGCTAGCTAGCTGGTGTGTGTGTGTGTGTGTGTGTGTGTGTGTATGTGTGTGTGTACACACAGATGCATTTTTTGTGTGTATATAGAGAGAAATTGTATGTGCATATGTGTATTTATATAAACACATGTGTATGAATACGTAAACATATACAATGTTGTAACAACAGTGCTACTTGTGGCTGTGTAAGACCAATAACACCAATACACAGGAGGGCTGTTAGGACAAGTTCTTTGATCTGTTTTTCCAAGGAAAGCAACTTTAAGGGGTTTACAATCTCACTTTAATTAAACATACATATATCATTTATTTAGTTCAGGGGAAAAGTCAGCACCCTGAACTTCAGAGAAAACACAAACAGAAATTACAAGCAGAAGTTATACAAACAGAACAAAATAACACAAATCAACAGACAGGCTTCTAACTGTCTGTCCAAGACATTACATACATAGTTATCAGAAAGACAATTACCACCATTTGGGTTTTTCAAAGTTGGGAGGCTCCAAAGGCTACCCAGAGTGTCATCTGCTCAAATCACACAACATCCTTCCAGTGAGTGAGCCCCTAAAGCCAAATGCTAACCTCACAGTATATTTATACACTTCTTCAGGGTCAGAGGGCATCATAACCATGTGACTCAAACTCATGTGACTTAGGCTTTCTTGTGACTTAAGCAAATCATCAAAGACTTTTGATTCAATCAAAGGCAAGACTGAGTCAAAGGCACTTGACTTCTTAGTGCTGAGAACTAGAACAAACATCCAAGTAACGTCCTACTTCATCTTGACTCAAGGTTGACTTCCAAGTCCCATGGCTCTTCCTCTGTAGGCTGACTCTTCCTGACTCTAGCCTGGATTCACATGTAGGCAGCTCTCTGCTCCTGCACCAGGCCCCAGTTCAAGGGGACTGCACCCACTCCAAGCTTCTGCCTGACAGCAGGCTCCAGGGGTTTCTGCCCATGGCTTCTGTTTCTGGGAAAATGAAGTTTAACAGGGCAGCACTACACACTACCAACACCACCATCTCAGTTCACCTCCAAAGTCCACATGCTCTGTGCTAACAGCTCAGTTTACTTTAACAGCTCTAAAAAGAGGCTTAAGCTAAGCCTCCTTCCATGGGCTGGTCTCTGCCCTAAAGCTCCACTCGTCTTCAAAGTTAGGAGGCTCCTTCAGCAAGCCTCCGCCATCAAAGGTCTCCTCTCTGTTCTAGAGGTTTCCTCCTAGCACTTTTAGGTTTCCTCTCATCCCAATGCTCACAGCTCATTCTTCTTCATCTCTTCTCTTCTCAATGCTGGGAGCTCTCTTGATGTTGGTTCTCAGTCTTCTTCTAATGCTGGCAGCTCTCTCTATGTCATCTCTTTCATGCCCTCTCAATGTCTGCTGCTCTCACATTCTGGGCACTCCTTATATACAGTTCTAGGTAGCATCCGATTGGCTAGAACTCAGGTCTCTGATTTGCTGAATTCATGCATGTCTGATTGGCTAGAAATTAACACACATACAAGTCTCTGATTGGTTAAAACTCAACAAACATTCAATCCAGCAAAATTCCCACTTTGCTTGCCATTAAAAATGTACATTATATATATATATATATATATATATATATATATATATATGAATATAATATACAGATGTATATATTATGTAAGTGTTATATACATATATGTACATATTATAACACTGTCATTTGGGTTTCATGTTGTAAAATAGCATCTGTGTACATCAGACCCCAATTTAACTATAATCCCAAAATAAAGATCACACTAAGTCAGAACTCATAAGCTTTTTAAGTACTAGTGTTAAATTCCTTCCTAATATAACTTTATTATCCACAACTGTTCTTGTCAATAAATGGCTCAGAATTATTTATATAATCAAAACAAGAAAGGATCACTATGGCCACCATTCCTCTTTTTTATGCCTTTTAAAAGTATATCAATTGTCTATAAATTTACATTCATCATAGTTACTTGTCTCAGATGGCAGGATGTAGAAGAGAGACTAATATGCTATGTCTAAATCCGAAGGATTTGAAAAGTGTTAACATATCCCCAGTGTTTCTTGTGGCTATGCTGTGATTATCTTAATTGTCCTAATCTATATAAAATCAGAAATCACTTTGCCAATAATGTAAGCCAGAGGGAGAGCTTTTGCCTCAATAGATGGAGCTGCTGGGAACAAGAACCATTGTGGTATGAGCCAAGCCCTCATCTTGGGTAGTTCTGGAAGCCACTAATTAAGTAGCATCTGTATGAATCTTTCCTTCAGTTCCTTAAATAAGTCAATCAGGTTGCAAGATAAGGAAATCAGAAGAAACAAATAGACCATTTCAGCTTTGTCACTGGGGGAGCACCTCTCCCCCATATAAGTATAAAGCTGCCAGATTCAGATTATCAAATTCATACTGGAAAGACTTAGAGAACCCGAGTGTAAATTCTGCTTTTACTGCTTATTTCCAGGATGGCCTTTATTAAATCACATAATATATCTGGACCTCAGTTTCCTCATCTGTAACATGAAAAATGTAGACAAAATGACATCAGAGGTCCCTTCCAACTCTAGACCTCTGGTGCTATGAACACATACTATTGTGTGTCTACTGGCACAACAACATTCAAATAGAACAAAATGGGCAATATGGGCATCTTACTGAATGGTTGCAGTGCAACTTTTATGTGTTTGAAGACTGTGGACCCAGCTTCTGTCATCTCTAATAGTATATGACAACTCATAGCAACGAGTACATCAACAGACAGATTCTCATTGGAATGCAAAGAAAATCACTTAGTTTCCTTTTTCTGGAAATCTCCCAATAATATCGCTCTAAATCATAGAGTAAGGGCAGCTAGGTGGTACAGAAGATAGAGTGCCAGGCATGAGTTCAAATCTGGCCTCAGACACTTCCTAGCTGTGCGACCTTGAGCAAACAACTTAACCTTGTTTGCCTCAGTTTCCTCATCTGTAAAATGAGTTGGAGAAGGAAATGGCAAAGCACTACAGTATCTTTGCCAAGAAAACCCCAGGTAGGTTCAAAAAGAGTCAGACATGACTGAGGCGACCGAACAATGACAAATCATAGTGACTTAAGGCTTTCAAACCACCTATGCTCTTTCATGTGATTCATCTTAAAAAAAAAATTCTTGTGAGTTTTGTCCTTTGGACATGATTATTAGCATGCCCATTTTACACTTGAGGAAACAAACCCGGGACAATGGAGATCATGTATTTAGTGAGTGATGGACAGATCAAGGATTTCAATCATGTTTTTTTTCCCAATGAGTATGTGAGTCAAGATTAAGCCCAGGTGTCCACTGCCACCACTTCCCAATATGCCAGGCTCCCTCCTAAATCTGCTGTCAACCGTCAATGTAACAATGACTAAAAGAAAAAAAGGAACATTAACCGCAACCATAACAACAAGAAAAAACAGTGACTAGCTGAGTCGTATGGAAATCTGGTACATAGGAGCAAAGAAATAATTACACAGAATAGTTATAAAAGACAAAGGTAGGAAGAAGCAGAGTCAGGCTGCATCCAGGAGACCTTGCGTCACCATCTACCTTGCTTACTAGTTCGTGAATCATCTCGGGGGGAGGGGAAGGGACTCACTCACTAGTTTCTGCTTTGCAAAATTTTCAAATCCACTCTCCCAGTGAATGATGACTTTCTCTATTTCCCAAGTACTTAGCACAGTGCCGGGCACTTACTAAGGGCTTAGCAAATGCTTGCTGATTGATTGAACACCATCTACTGTTACAGGCAGTTTCAGTCTGGGTACGGAGCACCTGCACCCCCACTGATGAAAGTGCAAATACTTGACATCCTATTAGTGGACAGCATCTGCTAGCCTTTAATCTCCCGTATCCTATTAGCTGGGCAAACCAATGGGCTTTCTGGGGACAGTGTTGATAAGAGAAGGATTCCAAAGGACAACATGGTAACATTAGGCCCAAGGATGGCTTTAATGTTATGCCTTCTTCTCAATCAACAATCTAAAAGTGATTTCTTTCTCCTTCTCCCTTCATTGTTCTCTGTAAAGGAAGACAGAGACAGTGGAGTTCAATGGAAAGAACACTGGTTCTGGAGATAGGGCACTGGAGTTCAAACACCTTCTTTCACTTACTGGGCCAATCATTTCATATATCTCAGCTTCCTTATTTGAAAAGACAGCCAGATGGCAGGTCAGTGGTGTTTGACTATAGGAAAGATCTGACTTTGAGTTCTGCCTCAGGTGCTTACTAGCTGTGTAACCTTAGGTGAATCAGATAACTTCTCTGGGTCTCAGTTCTTGCATCTGGAAAATGGGGATAATAATGCTACCTACCTTTTGGGAGGATGTGAGCATCAAACAAGATAACACATGTAAGGTGTTTTGCAAATCAGAAAGTAATATATATATATATATATATATACATGTTTTTATACACACACATACATACATATATGTATATATATGTATGTATATATGTATATGTGTGTATAAATATATGTACATACACACACATATACATATAATATATATAAATGCTCGCTATTGTGCTGCCAACTAGCTATTTGAAAAATGAAAGGTTTGGATGAAATGACCTCATAGGATCATAAAATTAGAGCCAGGAGAGGATTTTGAGGTCATGGTGACAAACCTTCACAATTAACTTATGAGTAAACTGAGTCACAGAGATGTTAAGGAACTTCCCTAGGTTCACATAGCTTGTAAATACACACACACACACACACACACACACATATTTACGTTTTCCTGATCCTACAAATAGTTTTCTCTCCATTTTCCCATTATCCCTTACCACCTCCTCTAAGGTACCTTCTGGTTCTAGGGACTATGATTTTGGATGTCTACTCAGGTGCTTAAAAATACTTTAATGATTGTCCCTATGGTGAAAACATCATTACTTCACAAAAATCCTTTAACATTTTCTTTCTGCTCTGACACTACTGGGAAGTTAAAATGAAATGGAGGAATATTCTATTAAAATTGCCTAGGTACATGTCAAGTCTTTTAAGAGTTGTGGGTGGAAGGATGGGCCAGGCAAGTGACCCAAAGTTAGTTTCTTAAAAAAAAAATCTCAAAGATTTTGTTAATGTTTGGCATCTGACTGCCTTTAAAACATAATTTTCCAATCTTCATACCCCCTTTCTCTTTTTTTCACTTTTTCAAACATCAGCTGTTCAAAATGAATTGAATCCATTTCCTTTCGATTTTGGTATGTTTTAGCTACATGTTGTATAAAATAATATTTTATTTGTTCCAAAAAAGTCTTATAAGAAGTTGACCTAATATTGTGACAGGAGGAAGCTGAATTTGAATAGCACCAAGAACAATTTGTTCTTCAAGAGAAACGTAGTACTTTCAGAATCTTCATTCAGAGATAATATTGATGGGTCATTCTTTGATCTCCAATTCATCTAAGAATTTAAAGCCTTATCCTTAGTAGGACTAAGCTTTTCATAAGCAGTGACATCACTTCATTTCCACAATCCCTTGCTACAACGCAGTAAATGAGCTACTACAAATATTTTGTAAAGATGTAGAATGCTCTTAAAGGAGGTAGGATCCATCTTACTTTGGATGAGCTTTTAATAACAATAATGAATATTCATAACATGCTTTAAGTGTGCCACAAGTCCATGAGGTGGGCAATGTAAGTGTTCTTGATACCTACATTTTATAGAAGTGGAAGCTGAGGTTCTGAAAATTTAAGTGATTCATCAGGATCACACAACTTGTTAGTTTAAAAGCTCAGAATTCCCCTCACATCCTTGCCCTGGTTTCTGGAACATCATACTGCTACATGCAGTTCAAATATGGCTTCAGACACTTAGTACCTGTGTGACTATGGGTAAGTCACAACCTCTGTTTGCTTCAGTTT
Organism: Trichosurus vulpecula; assembly: GCF_011100635.1. Lineage (NCBI taxonomy): Eukaryota > Metazoa > Chordata > Mammalia > Diprotodontia > Phalangeridae > Trichosurus > Trichosurus vulpecula. The sequence goes on from NC_050577.1 coordinate 32,697,762, forward strand.
CCTCATCTGTAAAAGGGCTTAATAGGGTTGTTAGCATCAAATAAGATAAAAGTTGTAAATTTCTTTTTTTTTTGCAGGGGGGAAGGCAGGGCAATTGGGGTTAAGTGACTTGCCCAAGGTCACATAGCCAGTAAATGTGTCAAGTGTCTGAGGTTGGATTTGAACTCAGGTACTTCTCCTGACTCCAGGGCTCTTGCTCTACTCACTGCAGCCACCTACCTGCCCCGACAGTTGTAAATTTCTGAGCACAGTGCCTGGAGCATAGTAAGTGTTATAGAAATGTTAGCTATGATTATTATCTCATATCTCTGCAGGTAATCACAAGCCAAACAGAAATATTTGATGGAGGGCAGGAAGGGAATGAAAGTGGACTAGAAATGCAGGAAGTCTCATCAGCTAGCCCTTTGAATAGGATTAGCTTTCATCATGCTCAGGCATTTTTATTAATTTTCCAATTTCTGGGATGGTTATTTTAGACATGAGTGAATTGGCCTCTAAGCCAGTAATACCTAGCTTCAAGGGCTGCCTCTGATATCTACTAGCTATATGACTCTGGGCAGGACACTTAACCTCACAGTGTCCCAGGAATTCTCCAAGACTAGAAGTCGTTGATAGAGAAGGTACCCACTTGGATCCGTAAAAGGAATGTCTATTCCCAGGATTTGCCTACACTAATGGAATCAGGGGTCATGCCCCTTCCCCTAAATAAGGGGTGCTTTAGCCTCTATTTGTAAGCTGTGATGATCACAGTACCATAGATTTAGAGCTGAAATGGACCTCAAAGTTTGTTTATTTGTTGTCCCCTCTTTTAACAAGCAAGAAAAGTAAGGCCTAGAGAATTTAAATGACTTCCCCAAGGTAATACAGGTCAATGAATATTAGAGCTGGGATTTTATGTGAGGCTCCATGCCTCCAAATTCTGTACACTTTCCACTGTGCCATGCTCCTTCTAGGAAGGCATAGTTAGATGGTAGTGCATCTGAAAAAAAAATTTGAAGGTCTTAAGAGATTGCAAGATCAATATGAATAAGCAGTGTGATCCAGCAGCCATGAAAGGTAATGATGTCACAGTTAACATTAGAAAAGGTATAGGCTTTAGAAAGAAGGAAACTAGTGTCCGCTATGCTTAGCATCGGTCTTAGCATATATGGAGTGCTGTACTCACTTTTAAGTATCATTGTCTTGAGAAGGATGTTGATAAGGTAGAGATGAGAGGAGGGAAACAAAAAAGAATGGTGAGAATCACATGGTTGGCCTGGAGAAAAAGAATTTTGAATGTGGGAGAGAATATGTTGGCTTTCTTCAGCCTTTTGAAGACTGTCACTTACTAAAGGACACTTTTTTCTGTTTGGACTGAGGGGAGAGAATTAAGAGAAATGGGTAGAAGCTGGAAAGACATTAGAACTATCCAAGAGTCTAATGGGTTGAGACATTAGTCGTTAGTGGGTTCCCATCATTGGGATTCTTCAAGCAAAGGATGGTTGAGTTTTCCACTCATTGAACATGGCTTGAAGCAGGGTTTTTTAACCTGAGGTCCACGAGCATTGAAAATAAAATATTTCGATTCCATATTTCATTAGAATTTGATTCCTTTGTGATCTGATGTGTTTTACTTTCTGCATTTTAAAACACTATTCTGAGAAGGGGCCATAGGCTTCACCCAACTATTATAGGAATCTATGACAGAAAAAGAACCCCTTATTTAGAAAAAGAAATATTTTTCAGTCATAGGTTGGGATAAATGGCCAATAACATCCCTTTCATCTGTGATGTTCTCTGCTTAATCTTGTGAGGTCCTCATCATTATTCGCATTCAACAATATGTTGTTATTGTTGTTAAATTGTTTTCCAGTTTGGGGTTTTCTTGGCAGTGATATTGGACTGGTTTGCTATTTCCTTCTCCAGCTCATTTTGCAGATGAGGAAACTGAGGCAAAGAGGGGTAAGTGACTTACCCAGGGTCACACAGCTAGAAAGTGTCTGAGGACAGATTCAAACTCAAATCTTCTCACTTCCAGGCTTGGCACTTATCCATTGCACCATCTAGCTACCTTTATTCAATAATATATCACATATCAGATCTAGCATTGTCAATATTTGATATAATTTACATTTAAGCGGAGTGCTAGTTCTGCCATTCTTGGTCCCTGGAATGTCCTTAATAATAGATTTCTGTAAAGGAGGCATGGCCTGTGATAGATTGATTTTAGTATCTGGTGATATATAAAGATATATATATATATATATATATATATATATATATATATACATAGATAGATATAGATAGATATAGATATTTAAGAAATACATTTCTTTTTGGCAGTACATGCATTATTCCTGGGGGAATTAATTGACCCTGGTCCAAATTGTTTTTAAACTCCAAATTCAAGGATTCCAGGCAACAGAGTTCCTAAGGCAAGATGGGATTAATATATAAGATGGAATTATTAGCTATAACATTTCTTGAATTTCAAGAGCTTCTGTTTGGACACATTTGTCTTCATGGTCTGTTCTTGTAAAATCGGTGGCTTCCTGGTCCTTTTTTATGCCACTGGTTGAAGTTTGGGTTATAGAGAGGTTCAAAAGAAACCTGCAATTCTGACAAATGGGGGAACAGCAAACATAGGGAGGAAACAGGCATTCCAAGAGACATTCTCTCTACCCCACTCAGTGGGGTATGTGTGTAAAAGAGTGAGAGCAACATTTGCAGTCAGTAAAAAGGAAGAAATAAATGTGATGGAAAAAGAACAAAAAATAGAGAGTTGAGGTATCATAGTTCTCCCTGCAGAAGCAAGCCATCATTCTTTTTGTAAAGCAGAGCAGTGACAAGAATCAGCCAAGTAGATTATGGTGAACAATCCAGAAACCATCATCCTCTTAGAAACATTCTTTGAAGAAATAAGGCACACTGGGTGATCCTTGGTGCCTGCAACAGGGCCTGCTACACTTTACAGATAGTGCCACGCTTGAAGAAAAGCAACATTTAATCATTAATTAATCAACAAATGTTTATTGTGTCTGCTGTGTGCCAGGACATTTTACTAGGCACTGAGGAGGGTAAGACAAAAGCAATAAAAGCAATGCCATCAAGAAGCTCACACCCTACAGGGGGAGACAGGATGTGATAGCAGAAGCCTCCAAAAGAAACACAGTGTGACGAGGAGGGACTGGTAGCTGTAGGATCAGGGAAGGCATCATATAGGAGATGTCTGTGGCCATGTGACAGTAACTGGCACCTGCAGCTTCCCATGAAGAGGTGGAGCAGGGAAACAGGGTCATTTGTTTGTGATGCTAAAGCAGGTCTAGCTAAGCTGTGGAATCTGAAGGAGCTGGAGGAAGGATTCCTACTTGATGTTCAAGTATGTTCTCTTTGAGGAAAGAGGTGGCCTTTTTCTTTGCTCATCCCTCTCCTGTCTCTCATTCTCTCTGTCTTTCTGTCTCTGTCATTCTCTTAGTCTCTATATCTTTCTCTGTTCTCTATCTGCCTCTCTCTGTCTGTATCTCTGTCTCTCTGTTTCTCTACCTCTGTCTATCTCTCTCTGCCTGGCTCACTCTGTTTTTCTGTGTCTCTCTGTTTCTGTTTTCTGTCTTTTTTTGTCTCTGTCCCTCTGTCTCTGTCTCTTTATCTGTCTCTGTCTCTGTGTCTCTGTCACTCTCTCTCTCTCTCCCTCCCTCTCTCTCTTCCTCTCTCTCTCTCTCTCTCTCTCTCTCTCTCTCTCTCTCACACACACACACACACACACACACACTCACACACGCACACACCCTCACACGCCCACATCCACAAACCCCTGGGTCCAAGTTCTGCAGTTCTGCCTCACGCATGCTGATTAAATGTCCTTGTAGATGCAGAGCAGGTGCAGAGGTGCAGACCTGCCTTCCCGGCACCCCCTCCTGGAATATGTCCACTTTCATCACCTCTGCTTCTCAGAAACCCTAGTTTCCTTTAAGACTGAGCTCTGCAGAACCAGGGGAACATTGTGCACAATAACAGCAAGGATCACCTGTAAAAGACTTGGGTACTCTGTTCAAGCCAGTGATCCAAGATAATTCCAAAGGGCCCATGATGAAAGCTGCTGTCTACCTCCAGAGAGAGAACTGATGAGCTCTGAATGCAGATTGAAACATACTTTAAAAAAGAGCTTTCTTCATTTTTCTTTTTGCTTTCATATTTTCTTTTGCAACATAGCTAATATGGAAATGTTTTGCATGACTTCACATGTATAATCAATAAATATATTGCTTACATTCTTAAGGGGTAGAGGAGGGATGGGAGGGAGGGGGGAAGAGAATTTGGAACTCAATTTAAAAAAAGAAATTAATGTTCAAAACAATTTGCATGTAATTGGGAAATGTTTAATGAAATAAATAAAATATATTAAAAAGAAAAAAAAGGACTGAGCTCAAGCCCCTTCTCTCAGATGAAGCCTTTCCTGATTCCCTTTAGTGGATGTTGTTGCTGGTGTCCTCCTTCCCAAGCTTAGATTGGATTCTTTTTTATATAGTACATATCTTTATATATTCATGTGTTGTTCCTCATTGGAATGTAGACCCTTAAGGGAAAGCAGTGCTTCATTTTGAGTTACAAGCACATAGCAGGTGCTAAATGAGTTCTTATTGATGGAATGAATGACTGATTGCTAGAGGAAGTTTTCTCGCCAGGAGATCTTGTATGACCTTGCAGAAGTCATTTCTTCTATCTCAAACTGATCTGTAAAATGGGGAGATTGGCCCAGACAATCTTTAAGGCTTGGTCTAAGTTCTGGATCCATGATCTTCATGCTGCATTTCAAACCTAGTTGCCTTTCACTAACCACGTCTTCACCTTGTTGTAGGAACTGAAGGTTCATTTCAAGGACATGTGCTAGGTATAGAGCTGAAAGCAGTATAAAAAGACTTGGCTTCAAAATCTAGCTGTGCTGCCCAAGTAGACATAGGCCTTTAGCTAAATATCTCTCCTCACTGGAACTCAGTCTGCTTATCTATAAAGGTGAGGAGCTGGGTGATAAGATTGCTAAAGTTCCTTCTCACGTAGCCTTTCCCCATTCTATTAAAAATGGGGTCTTTTCATAATTCTCAAGCAGAAGGTGGTGATCACTCCTATGACACTTTCCTCTCTCTCTTCAACCAATCAGATAGAATTCTACATCTATTAGGATGGATCTACAAGTCTTAATTCCATAGGTACCAATTAGAAACAAAATGCAAACTGCTATTGACTTCAGCTATGTTGTAAAATCAGTGTAAAATTAAGGAAAACTGAATTAGGGAGGTGGAAAATCAATGGAGTCCTGGATCTCTTAGGAGAACTTTAGTATCTGAAATTATTGTTTGTCCTTTGTTCTCAAAGAGGACCATGACATTGGGAAGGGAATGTCATGACTTACAAGTGAATTACATTTAAGTGAAGCAGGGCTGTGCAAAGTCATCTCAGTAATTGAGGTGGGACTTTTTGCTGTTCTTCTCTTAAGTGCCTTTAATGATTGTAGCCTTCCTTCGAATGGGGCAGGTAAAATGGGAGTTTTTTCTGAGCACTAAGACAGTAATCAGGGCAGGACTTTTTGTTGTCTTCTTTGGAACACTGAGGTAGTTAAGTACCTTTGATGAGTCTTGCCTTTCAAATTCAATGGCCAACAAAGTGGATTTTTCATTGTTCTTTATTTGAGGGCTTCTCAGCACCGAGGTAATCAAGTGCCCCAGGGCCCTGAGATGGGTATATAAGATCCAAGGTTGGTATTTGACTTTTGGGGCTCTCACTCACTGGAAGAGTGGTGCATGAGTCTGGGCATGCCATTGCAATTGCCCCCCAGCTTTGCTAAGCCAGATGTTGGTTTGTATTTGGTCTGTTTATAATGTATGTTTGTAATTTCCATTTGTATTTGCTCTGCAGTTCAGGTTGCTGGCTTTTCCTAAGTGAATGACATTTGTATGTTGGATGAAAATGGGATTGTTAACCCCTTAAAATTACTTTCCTTAGTAAAGCAGATCAAAGAACCTATGTTAGCAGCCATTCTGTGGTGCCAGTTGTTGTTGGTCTTACACAGCCATGGTGGCTGCTAGCAGATTGTCGTTACAAAAGTCACCAGCCTCACTTTCTCCTCCAGAGCCATCTGGGTCCAGTGGCAGGATATAGATCAGAACAGCTGGAGATGGCCCCAGATACAGTGGGAGAACTTGACTTTTTAAGCTAAGCCGATTAAGGCTAGATTATAGAGGCAAAGAATGGCCTCTTTTATCTAGTCAAAAAAAAATCAATCTGGGATGGGAAGGCTCTCAGAGTTTTTGGTCAAAACAGAAATAATTGCTATTTACACTCACTCTGAGTCATTAAAGCCCAAATAATGACCGAATGAGGCTTGGGCTGGGACTTATTGTTGGACAATCAATGAGAGCCAGAGTGATTTGGGTTCAAGGTTTAAGGCATGTCCCTGAAAAAGAAATCTAGCCCATAAACCCCAAGATATCTTGCTAGGTTTCAGCAATCAAAATTAATATTCCTTTGGGTAGAACACCCACAGGTAAGGGTATGATTCCCTATGAGGACAGAGGGAGAGGAGGGAGAGCCAGCAAAATGGGATTTTTCACCGTTCTTTGTTCAAGTGCTTCTCTGCACTGAGGTAATCAAGTGCCCCAGGGCCCTGAGATAAGTATTTAAGATCCAAGGTTGGTGTTTGACTTTTGGGGCTCTCACTCACTGGAGGAGTGCCGCGTGACTCTGATGGGACTCTTTACTGCATAAATTGTATTAATATGTGGGCATAACAATCCACTGCACAATATGGTTATATTATATAGGGTGATATATGGAATGTTCAAGGAGTACTAGCACCTCTGATGTGAGGGCTTGCTGAGCCCTTTTCTGGGCTGTTTATCCACCTTTGGTGGTAACTTGCCATCCAACTCTCACCTGTGGCTCTGAGTTGTCACATACTCAGCAGACACACCCCAGTAAATTATCTTGGCAGACAGGCTAAACCAGGTTGAGAGTAACTGACAGGCCTCAGACCTGTCAGTGAGTTAGGAGGATACCTACCCCAAGTGTGTGAAGACTTCCTCTGATAAATGTGCAGATGAGAACAATTTGTTCTAATAGCCATGAATGTGGCTGAGCCAGTAGAGTGCTTAGAGTTTGGTCAAACAGCAAAGATGACAAGGTCATCCACTGAATCCTGAGCCATCACCAGTCATCTTGACTTTATCTTGCCACTGGACTCTGATGATTCAGGAAAAGAGAGTGGAGTTGACAACATTGTGCAGCTTTGCCTCTCTTAAAACCAATTCCTGCACAAGTCAGGACATCATGCCATGCTGTTATTGGTTTTCTTCAAAAAACGAGGACAAACAACAACAAAAGAATCCAATGTTTCCAAGAGGTAGAAATGAAGGCATAAAGGATTCCAGGCATGGAGAATGGCCAATGCAAAAAGATGGAAATGGGAAATGAAGAGTCCTGCGTAAAAGTCAGCAGGAAAGCCATAGGATGTATGACAGGGATAAAACCACCTTGGCACTATTTTAGGCACTAGGGTAGAAATTTAAAACAAAAGCCTGTTCCCCGGAAGTTCAGAGAATAGCCCCAGGATTCTGGGGAGAAGGCAACGCAGGCCCTGGGGGAAAAGCGTCAGAGGGTTGTGGTCTAGGGATAGTTACGATAAGCAGTGGGATCATGGAGCACCATGAGGTAGGGCATAGGGACAGTGATAATGCCGGGGAAAAACAAAATTGGTCCCCATCAAGAGCTCTTTCCATTTGTCTCAAGCTAGTTATTGCTCTGCTTGGCACTGGGTTCCCAGCACCTTCTTGAGGATCTTGAAATCTAGTTAAATATTCAGGACTTGCACCTTAAAGCAGTATCTTTTGTTGAGTACCAATAGGGGCAGTTTGGTGGTTCACTGGATAGAGCACTGGACTTGGAATGAGGAAGACCTGAGTTCAAGTCCAGCCCCAGTCCCTTACATTTAACCTCTGTTTGCCTTAATCCACTGGGGAAGGAAGTAGCAAACTATTCTAGTATCTTGAACCCTGTGACTAGTATTGGCATGCTACGGTCATGAAGAGTTGGATGCAACTGAACAGCTGAACAAAGTGTTAATAAATAAACAAGACTTTGACTCCTGGTCCCCTCTCTTGGTGTCCTTTAATTTCAAGGAATCTCTCTCAAATGCAGAATGAAAAGTTACCCAGGAAACAGGCTTTTTTTAGTCCAAGAAATTGGCCTCTCTCCATCTAAAAATAGCAATTGTGCTTTCAGCATGAGTTTGGAGCAGATGTGTCAGCCACCTTGATGAGTGTGTCAATGATCTATGCATTAAAGAGTCCCCTGGGTGTCATTGACATGAAAGCATAACAACTCTGGAGCTATCGTGGCTGCCTGTGTCAATAACACATAAATTTGTATGATAAAATAGAATGACACTATAGGAACCATTAGTGCTAAAGAGGTAGACAAGATACATTTTACATGTTCCTTAGTGTTTAAAAGATAAACTCTAATGGTAAATGAAACATTATGAGAAAGGTCCCCAAATGTAGGGCAGAATTATAAATACAGATAAGGACAGTCTGTCAGGGAGGTAAATAGCCATTCACTCTATCCCCAAGGCCAATGAAATCAGCTCTGGTTCTATTCAGAAGCTTTTAAATGAATTTTAAATTTTAATTTCAACATCTTTTCAGTGTCCAGACACTATAGTTTATTGGCTTATAAACACATATATCAAAGAAAGCATTCATTTATAGTTGTTGTGGCTTTTTAAAAAAAAATTTGAGAACCTGCATTGTCAACAATTACATCAGAAATCATCTCAAAGAAAGTACCGTTTGTTTCATTATAAAACCTGAAGTCCCTAAAGAGATGATGGTATTTGGTTCAAGTTATAAAGACTATGAAATAAATTAACATTGCAAGTGGGAGAATCTCAGATTTGAAAAGGTGGATGCCATCTGGTTTGATCCCAACCTGAAGAATCTCTTCCACAATTCCCCAGATAAAGGGCATCTAGCCCTTGCTAGGGAGTCCACTACTTTTTGGGGCACTCTATTCTATGTTGTAATAGATGCCATCACTGGGAAATTTTTCCTTATATCAAATATCCAACACTGCCCATTTGGAACTTCAACGCACAGCTCCTGGGAACAAATGACCATCCGACCATCCCTCTTCTACATGGCAGCCCTTCAAGTATTTGAAGTCAAATGTCTTCCCTCCCTGCAACATACGAAGACACAGACACAGACACAGACACAGACACAGACACAGACACACACACACACACACCCCTTCAGACTAAACATTCCAGTTCATTACACTGTTGTTCACTTAAACCTTCACCTTGTTCTGTGTTGCTATAGTCACTCACTTCTGGCTGTATCTTGGATATCTCAAATTCCGTGTCACATAGGAACCACAAACTCAACACATGCACAATATAGTTCATTATTTTTCCCACCAAAGTAGCCCCTTCCCACTTTCTGGTCCTCCTTTTTACTGTCAAAGTCCTTCTAGTCACCCTGTCTTTCAAGATTCATGTCATCCTTGAATTTTCCCTTTTACTCACTCTACATATCCAATTCATTGCCAAAACTTGATGTTTCTACATTCGCAATATTTCTCCTATATGTTGCCTGCTTTCCACTCAAACAGGGCCCTGCTAGTAAGGCCCGCATCACCTTTTGCCTGGACTACTGCCAATAAATATCCTTCTAAATGATCTTCCTGATTCAAGTCTGCCGCACCCCCCCCCCCCACCAATCTAATCCATTTCCCACTGAAGTGCCAAGGTGATTTTTTTTTTCTAAAACATGAGCCTAATCATGCCGCCTTTCTATTCAGTCAGCTCTACTGACTCCTTATTTTTTTTTCTGTGATCGAATATAGAATCCTCTTTTTCAGCATTTACAACTTTCAGTAATCATCTTAAACAACATGTTCAAAACTGAACATGTCAACTTTCCCCAAACCTTCCCCACCTCCCACTTTCCCTGTTGTTATAAAGGACACAACAGTCCTTCCAGTCTCTCATGCTTACAACCCAGGCATTATTCTGGACTCATCACTGTCTCTCACCTCCTGATATCCAATCTGTTGCCAAGGCCTTTTGATTTTGCCTTTGCAACATCTCTTGAATAACCACCCTTCTCCCCTCTGACACTGCCAGTCCCTGGGTACAGTCCCTCTTTGCATCATGTCTGGACAATTGCAATAGCCTGGTGATTCGTCAGGCTGCCACAAGTCTTTCTTCTCCAGTCAAAGCTCTATTTTCCTAAAGTGATCTGACCATGTCAATAAACATCAGTGACTCCCTATCACATCCCTAATCAAAATGAAATCCTCCTTTTGTCATTCAGCACCTTCATAACCAAGCTTCCCTGCCCCCTACCTCTACCTTTCCAGCCTTGTAAAACCTCATACCCCTCCTCTGCTTACTCTTGAATTCAATGACCCTGGCCTCCTCACTGTTCCTGAAATACAACACACTATCTCTCTGCTCTGGGCCATTTCACTGGTTCTCCCTCATTCCAGGGATGCTCTCCTTCCTTTTCTCTATGTGTCAGATTTCCTGACTTCCTTCAAATCCCAGCTAAAATCTTACTTTCTACAGAAATCCTTTCCCCAATCCTTCTTAATTCTAGGGCCTTTCTGCTGCTGATTATTTCCAAATTATCTTATAAATATTTGTTTGCATGTTGTCTCTCCCATTGGATTGTGGGCTCCTCAAAGTCAGGGACTGTCTTTTGCCTTTCTTTATAATTGGGTTGTTAGCACAGTACATGGCAGATTGTAGGCCGTTAATAAATGCTTATTGACTATCTGACTAAATCCATATTCCGAATCCTCTCAATCTTCCTAAGGCTTTCAGACCTTCCATGAACCGTGATCCAGTTGCACTGGCCTCCTTACAGGTCCTTGAAGATGAAGGTAGCTGGCACAATGGATGGTGCGCTGGCCTTGGAATCGGGAAGACTCGTCTTTCTGAGTTCAAATCCAGCCTCAGACAGTTACTAGCTGTGTGACCTTGGGCAAGTCACTTAACTCTCCCTGCCTCTGTTCCTCATTTGCAAAATGATCCAGAGAAGGAAAGAACAAACCACTCCAGTATCTTTGCCAAGAAAACCCCAAATGGTGTCATGAAGAGTCAGACATGACTGAAAATCAACTGAACGACAAGGGATAGGAACAGGGAGTTTTCCAAAGAAGGAATAAAACATGCCTGAAAGGACTGAACAACAAAAATCCCATCTTGGTGCTTTTGTGCTGGGCATCCTCCATGCCTAGGATGCCCTCCTCCCTTACCTCAGCTTCTTTGTCTCTTTTTAGACACAGATCACATCCCACTTTCTATGGGAGCCCTCCCCTAGTCCCCACTGTTGGGAATGCCTCCCTTTTCATTTTACCTTCCTATTTACTCTGCATATATCTTATATCTATTTATTTGTATCAGAGTGTGAACTCCTTGAAAACAGGGATTCATTTTTACCTTTCTCTGTGTCCCAGTTGATTGTCCCAGGGCTTTGTAAGTACTAGGCACTTAATAACTGTTTGATGATTGAGTGCACATTTTGCTGGCCCCCTTGTGAGTATATTACGGTTTATTGATACCATTCCTAAAATGTGGCCGAAAAGAAAAATCGCAACTTTCTAAATGTAGTCTGACAAAATCAGTATTGGGATTACTACCTCCTTGGCACCTTCCACTATAGTTCAGAGGTTAAGTAACTTATATTCCCAGGGTTAGTAAATGTCAGATCAGTCAGTCAGTCAATAATCATTTATTATGTGCTGGGGCACTATGCCAAGCACTTCGGATACAAAAAGAAACAAAAGACAGTCTGATGGCTTAGAGAACAAACAGATATATATAAATAAGTTATATACAGGATAAATAGGAAATTATTAATAGAGGGAAAGAAATAAAATTAAGAGGGATCGGAAAAGATTTCAGGATATAGAGGTAACATTTTTTATTCCAAGTTTAGGGTTCTTACTCAGTCTTTTACCACTAAAAACATCTGTTAATTCAGAATTATGGTCATTCCAAGCAATGAGTCTTTAAATTTTTTCACTTTATTTTTCAATTATTATCTAATATTGTTTTCTTTCCCTCCTGTCTACTCATACTCTAAAAGAAAAAAAGGGAAAAAATGCATAACCCAGCAAGGCAAATTGCCATACTGTCCACATTCAAAGAAACACACACACACACACACACACACACACACACACACACACACATTCTAAATCACTTTCCAATTCTAGAACACTTTATTATATATATATATATATATATATATATACATACATATATATATATATATATATATATATATATATATATATATATATATATATAAAGTGTGTGTGTGTGTCTCATTGTGTATCTTAAACCTATTACCTCTATGCTAGCAAGTAAATAGCATGATTTATCATCAGTCCTTTAGAGTCATGGTTGGCCAGTGTGTTGAACAGAATTTTAAAATCTGTTAAAAACTGTTTGTCTCCACAGTTAAATGGTTATATATTCATCAGCACTGAAAGGTCTCAGAGAAGAGTAGAGGTCATTTGTTTTATTGGTCCCAATATATGGGAATAGGTAATTAACATTAACTGAATTGACATTTACTTCTATATGCCTTATTCTACTTTTCAAACACAACCACAGTAGATGTTCTCTTATTCAATATACAACCAATTACTTCCACAGGGGGACAAATGCAAAGATAATGTTTCACAGATTAATGCCATCATCTTCGTGGTTGAGTACCTTGAAAGGAAAAAAAAAGCTTAGCATAAATATAAATGGTTATACATCAGAGAATTTTCTATTTAAATTAACAACATGTTAATGACATGATTTGTTTATTAGATTAGTAGAAGCTGTTTCTCAATATTACCTTTTATGCTTAGGATTTATTCTTGAACTTGTAATGACAACATGCTCTCAATTATGCAAGCCATACATTTATTGTTTCAAAGCCTTTTTCTGTGGCCTAGACATAAATAATAATAAAATATTCAAGCTAAGCATTTTTTCTTTTCTGCAATGAGTTTTCATTTTTATTAACTGTCTAAAGTTGACTCAGGAGATGATTAATGCCATTATATATTCACTGTGTCTAGAAAGTGAATATGGCTAGCCTCCCTGGTTATTCATATTTCCTAGGATAGTACTGGTTCAAAAAAATGAAAATGTAATTTTGACAAGGCTTTGTGAAAAGAATAGTTTTGGTCATATGTATCCCAACTTTTGGTGAAAAGATCAGTTAGCCAACAAGCATTTATTAAGGACTTATTAGGGGCCAAGCACTGTGTTAAACATTGGAGTTACAAATAGAAAGAAAAGGAAAGTCCCTGCCCTCAAGTGACTTATGCTCTAATAAAGAAATACAACACAGAAAAAAGAACTGAATAAACAGGGAGGGAAGAAGGAATAGTGGCAAAGTCCAGAGAATGAAGTTGACCTGGTCTGCATCCTTCCTCAAAACTGAAATTCCAGAGAGAACTTACCAATGGGAGAAGGGGCCAGGAGTGGTGGAGGGAAATAGGTATGGTGATGAATTCCAGAGAACAAAGGATGGTTGATTCGAATTCATGTGAAAAATAAAGTGTAATTTTACAAAGTGTTGAACAAAAATCTTTTTCAGATCATGTGTCTGAGTTTTGGTGTGACAGTATGGTTTCTATACTTATAATACTTTCATTTCCTTTTTGAGGCAGCTAGGTGGCACAGTGGATTGAGTGAAAAGCTGTAGGCAGGAGGCAGAGGTGAGGAGGAAGGGAATTCCAGGCACGGGAGATAGCCAATGAAAATTTATTGTAGTCAGGAAATCCCAAGTTCAAATCTAGCCTCAGACATTTGCTAGCTGTATAATCCTAGGTAAATCAATTAATCTCTGTTTGCCTCTGTTTCCTCATTGGTAAAATGGGGATAATGATAGCATGTACCTTATCTTGGCAGGGGGTTACTCTTTCAATAGTGTTCGGAGTCTGGCATGTCATACCAGTTTGGGAGAAAGGAGTAGGATGGAATCAATAGCTGACTACTGTTGTCTGAAAACCAGCCTAAGTTTAGAGAAAATTATTATCCAGTTGGTCAAAAGACAGTGTTTTTGATATTACCATAGTTCTTTGCACATAATAATTGCTAAATTAATATTGTTTTCATTCATTTCATTCATTCAACAAATTTTGAAGACCATCTTTTAAATTATAAATGAGTGTAGTAAGAGGTAAAGGGATACCCACACTAACAAAATCACAGTTCCATTACTGAACTAATCCAGACAAATTCAGGTTCAGAGGTCATCTCCTGAGTCCCAACAGTGGTATATGTGCTACAGCAAATGATGGTTAGATTAACGAAATCAGTAATATGGAATTTGTACTCAGGCTTTTAGACAAGCATAAAGCATCACAAACTCCTTTTGAAAATGCTCTTGGGGACCAAATAGTTCACTGTTGCATGCCATATTTGTCATCCATGGGATGCTAAGAGCCAAACCTCAGGAGCTATCAGAATCATGGAGTATCAGAGCAGAAAGTCACTTCAAAAGCCAACTAGTCCAATTCGCAAAGTGAATGAAAATCTTTTCTACAATAATTTCATCAAGTCACCCAACCCATATCCTATCACACTTTGGGATAGCACTAATTTGGGGAAATGTTTCTTTACATCAAGCTAAAATTTTCCTTTTTGCCTTTTCTATCTACTTTTGTCCTCTAGAAAAAAGTAAAATTGCTCTTTCAAATGGAAACCTTTCAAATATCAAAAGATACCATTTGAACCTTCTCTTCTCCAGCACCATTTTCCTCAAATGATTTTTCTATGCCATGATTTTGTAGTAAAGTCACCACATTCATTCATTTCCTGGCTCTCATGATTTTCATTTTATAAATCACGTTAACAATCTGATCAGGGCATCTGCCTTTTTAGATGAACTGTGTCACCTTGTGAAATATGGAAACCCCTACAACTTTCTTAATGGATGTTGCGACATCTTTTCACATCTGTCTACTGTAAGACAAAGAGTATCAACAGAAAATCTTTAACGAGTTCAGCTTGACATTACGTTGACCAGAAAACAAGATGACGAGAAGATTTAATAGCTTTTTTGTAGGTTACCAGTTTTTTTCCCTATTGTGGCAATGAAGATAAATGCTGTCATGCTTGGGAAAGACTATCACCATTTACAGTCTTATTGAAGCATCAGCACCTCAATGCCTCTAAGACAGCAGGTGGCCAATCATCCATTCTTGCTTTTAAGGAAGTTTGGTAGAAAGCACATTAGACTCAAATCCTCCCTTTGAGTTTTACAAGATGTGTAATTTTTGGAAAGTCACTCAGTCTCTGGGTATCTCAGCTTTCTCATTGGTGAAACAAGGCTTTGGCAGGCTCTTTGGGTGGGGGTATGAACAACTCCAACTATTCTGGAAATTTAGTACGAACTATGGCCAAAAAGTCACTAAAATATCTGTGTCCTGTGACTTTTATAATACCAGAGTCCTACATGCCAAAGTGATCAAAGAAACAAGGTAAAGATTCATACATTTCAAACTTATTATAGCAGTTCTTTTTGTAGTGATGAAAGAACTGGAAACAAAAAGCATCACCTCTCAATTAGGGAATGGCTGAACCAATGTATGAATGCAATGGAATACCATTGTGTAAAGAATAAAAAATGGGACCATTTCATCATAGGCCACATGTGTATCATTATGTATAACCCTTCCACAATACTCATGTTGTGAAAGACTAGCTATATTTTGCTCCTTCCCAACCCATCCCCCTTTATTGAATTTTCTCCCTTGACCCTGTCCCCTTTCCAAAGTGTTTGTTTTTGACAACCTCCACCCCCATCTGCCCTCTCCTCCATCATCCCCCCCATTTTTTTATCTTCTTCCCTCTTCTTTCCTGTGGGGTAAGATTCCCAATTGGGTATGTATGGTATTCCCTCCTTAGGCCAAATCTGATGAGAGCAATGTTCACTCATTCCCCGCTCATCCGCCCTCTCCCCTCCTCCCACAGAACTGCTTCTTCTTGCCACCTTTATGGGAGATAATCCATCCCATTCTATCTCTCCTTATCTCCCTCTCTCAGTATGTTCCTCTCTCATCCCTTAATTTGATTTTATTTCTTTTAGACATCTTCCCTTCATCTTCAACTCACCCTGTGTCTGCTCTCTCCCTCTCTCCCTCCCTCCCTCCCTCTCTCTCTCTCTCTCTCTCTCTCCATATATATACACATACACACATAGATATATACATACATACACATTCACCCATATATGTACATAAACATATATGTATGCATATTCCCTTCAGCTACCCTAATACTGAGGTCTCATGAATCATACACATCATCTTTCCATGTAAGAATGTCAACAAAACAGTTCACCTTTAGTACACATGTGGCCCATGTTGAATTGCTTGACTTCTTAGGGAGGGTGGGTGGGAAGAGGGGAATGAATTTGGAACTCAAAGTTTTAAAAACAGATGTTCAAAAACAAACAAAAATGTTTTTGCATGCAACAAGAAAATAAGATACACAGGCAATGGGGTGTAAAAATTTATCTTGCCTTACAAGAAAGGAAGGGGAAAGGGGATGGGAGGGGAGTGGGGTAACAGAGGGGAGCACTGACTGGGGAACAGGGCAACCAGAATATACGCCATCTTGGAGTGGGGGGGAGGGCAGAAAGGGGTAGAAAATTTGTAATCCAAACTCTTGTGAAAATCAATGCTGAAAACTAAATATGTTAAATAAATTTAAAAACATTTAAAAAAATGGGACCATTTCAGATAAACCACAGAAGAAATGTATGAATTAATGCAGAGTGCAATAAGCAGAATCAAGGAGAGGATTTCATTCAATAATAGCAAGACTTAACCGTGATTATTGCCGTGGCCAACCTAATTATTGAAGCCAACATTGATGAATACTTCTTACCTTCTTAACAAGGTGATGTTGCACTTGGTGTTCTCATACTCAAAAATATTGTTGAGTCCAGAAATCCTTTCCATATATAATCCTTGCACCATCAGTACTCAAAGGGTTTTTGGACAGACCTTATGAAAGAAGAGACACAGTGTGGGACAGAGACAAGAGCAGGGCTTCAAGGGGCTCGAAGACCTAGGTAGAAGCGATGGTTTTCTTTCTTACCATCTGTGATCTCGGGAAAGTCTTTTAACTCAACTTGGCCTCAGTTTCTTCATTAAATAAGGTAGTTGGACTAGATGACCTCTGAAGATCTTTTCTATCCTAAATCACTTTCCAATTCTAGAGCACTTTGTAATTACATGTTGTTCCAATCTTGGAATTTTCATCCTATGTCCATGAAATAGAAGGTAAGTGTTTTGTTTATATTTGTATGTGTCTCTTCCTGGTTTCCTAAAGAAAAAAAAAACAAGAAGAATATATATGTATATGTATGTGTGCGTATGTTCATTTGTGTTTTGTTGTTAAGTTGGGAAATAAAGTGGTTAAATTTTGAAATCTGGGACAATATAATAAAATGTGTCTATATACATATATAAGCATATGTATGTATATCTTTTTAAATATATAAACATTTCTATATTAGTTGTTTTGTATAAGAAAACTTGGGTAAAAGAAAAAAATGAAAGAAAAATGAAAAATCACATGCTTCAGTTTGTATTTAATCAATATCGCTTCTTTCTCTGGGGTGAGATAGTATGCTTCATCATTAGTCCTTTGGGATTGTCTTGGATCATTGTATTGCTGAGAATACCTAAGTCATTCTCAGTTCTTCACAGAACAATATTGCTGTTACTGACATTCTCCTGGTTCTGTTCACTTCACTATGCATCGATTCATGTAAATCTTTCCAGGTTTTTCTGAAACCATCCTACTTTTCATTTCTTACAACACAATAATATTCTATTACAACCATATACCACAGCTTGTTTAGCCATTCTCAAATTGATGGACATCCCCTTGATTTCCAGTTCTTAGCTACCACAAAAAGAGCTGCTATAAATAATTTTATACCGATAGGTCCTTTTTTATGTCTTTGGGACGTAGACATAGCACTGGTATTGCTGAATCAAAGAGTATGCACAGTTTTATGGACCTTTGGGCATAGTTCTAAATTACTCTCCAGAATGGTTGGATCAGTTCACAACTCCACTAGTGGTGCATTAGTGTCTCAGTTTTCCGACATCCTCTCCAACATCCAACATTTTCCATTTTTTTGTCATGTTAGCTACTCTGATATCTGTGAGGTTGTACCTCAGAGTTGTTTTAATTTGCACTTCTCTGATCAATAATGATTTAGAGAATTTTTATATAACTATAGATAGCTTTGATTTCTTTGTCTGAAAACTGCCTGTTCATGTCCTTTAACCAATTATCTATTGCAGAAATGCTTCTTTTTTTTTATAAACTTGACTTGGTTCGCTATATATTTGAGAAATGAGGCCTTTATCAGAGATACTTGTTGCAAAATTTTACCCCAGTTTTATGCTTTCCTTTTAATTTTGGATGTATTGATTTGTTTGTGCAAAAACTTTTAAAATTTTATATAATTTAAATTACCTATTTTATATTTTGCAATATTTTCTATAGCCTTTTTGGTTCTAAATTCTTTCCTTATCCATAAATCTTGCAGATAAACTATTCAATGCTCTCTTAATTTGCTTATAGTATCACCCTTTATGTATAAATCATGTACTCATTTTGACCTTATCTTGAGATGATGCTTTATGCCTAGTTTCTGCCATGTTGTGTTACAGTTTTCCCAGCAGATTTTGTCAAATAATGAGTTTTTGTTCCAAAAGCTTGGGTCTTTGGGTTTATATACTAGATTTCCATGGTCACTTACTATGATGTAATTTGTACCAAATGTATTCCACTGATTCAACACTCTATTTTTTAGTCAGTACAAGATTGTTTTGATAATTACTGCTTTATAATACAGCTTGAGATCTGGTACAGCTAGACCACCTTTTTCATATATTTTCTTTTTCATTGATTCCCTTTACTTTAAGGTTTAAGGTACTTTAAGGTATAAGATGTTTTATGTTCATTACATGATTTAAGTTTCACACCCCTAAAGAGTATCAGGACTTAGAATTATAATTACCCCCACTTAACATGTGAGGAAACTGAGGCAAAGTGACTTGCCCATAGTCATAAAGCCTCTAAGTGTTAAAGTAGGATGTGACCAAAGGTTTCCTTGAATTTATCCTCAACTCTTCAATCTCCTTAATCCCACATATCCAACAAGTACTCTTTCTGCCTCCAAAACATCTGCATCATTTTTCCCTTTCTTTTCACTTAAAACAGGCGCCAGCACCCTAATTTACACCCTCATCGCTTATCTCCAAGACTGCTACAGCCGCTTCTTAATCAATCTCCCCTATTCCAATCCATGATACACACAGCTACTAAAATGATTTTCCTAAAACTCAGGTTGGTTCATGGTCCCTACTATTCAATAAGCTCTAATGGCTCCCCATTGCCTTTAGCATAAAGGATAAACTTCTTTGTTTTGGCTTTTAAAACCTCTTACAACCTGGCCCTGACCAATCTTTCTGGATTTGTTTTATATTATTCCCTTTTCACAATCCATAATTGGGGAAAATTGTGCTCTCTCTGTTTCTCATAAATATGTTTCATCTCCAGCCTCTGACTTTTTTCACTGACTCCCTACCCTCTGCCTAGAACACTTGCTGTCTGCAACTGAGCTTCCAAGTATCCCTTCAAAACTCAGGTAAAAAAATACCTTCATTATGAATTCTTTCATGATCACCTCAGGAACTACTGTGCCCCCCAAATACTTTGCATTTATTTGACTTGTGTGTGTGTGTGTGTATATGTGGTCTCCCCATCCTTCTCCCCCACTCACCTACTTTGCCATGAAATGTTAGGTTCTTGAAAGCAGGGACTCTCTTACTTTTGTCTTGATCCTCATTGACTGGAACATAGCAGAAACTTGATAAATACTTGCTCATTGATTGACTTCCTGACAGTAGTATGTAAGGCACTCTTTCCACCTCACAGCCTCTCATAAGTGAAATGAATGATTGATTTGGGATTAATCCTCCAAGCAGCTCTTTCCAATACCCTAAATCTTCTAATAGAATTGCTTAGAGTGGGCTCCCCTTCTAAAGCTGAGATGAAAGACTTGGAAGAAACTCATTTCAAAAAACTCTGAAAGTTTGCTTGTGTTTTTCATCCACTTTCAAAGCCCCTCTCTTGGTCTAATAACTTTGGGACCAGCCTGTCTTTGTCTTTTCTCTGTAGTGCTCAGGAGGTAGAAAGGAAGAGAAATCATACAACTGTTGACATATGTTTCTGCAGCAACCATGGGAGACTAGAGCTTGGGATGTCTTTTTCTTTGAGCATATACAGAGCTAGGAATAACAGCCTGGGAAATGTCAAAGTCTGCCCAGGGTAAAGGCACAAGAATAGCTCAGAGGCTAGAGGCTATGTTGCTATGGGAAAATGTAAGATGATGCCCTCAAGTTTTGAATGGAAGCAACAAAATGCATTCCCTCTATTAAACATGTTACCACTAATGTTTGACTTTTGCCATGCTTTGGGAAAAAAAAAAAGTTTGACGTTCAAAGGGAAAATGGACTGGAGTAGGGATAGACTCCGGAAAACAAGAGGATGCAATGGATAGAGTGTTGGGCTGGAGTCAGGAAGAGTCATCTTCCTAAATTCAAATACGGCCTCAGAAACCAGCTGTGTGACCCTGGGAAATTCATTTAACCTTGTCTGCCTCAGTTTCCTCATGGAAAATGGACTGGAGAAGGAAATGGCAAACCATTCCATTATCTGTCAAGTAAACCCCAAATGGGGCCACAGAGAGTCAGATACAACTGATCCAGGAAGATCAACCAGAAAAATATTGTAGTAGTCCAGATGTGAGGTGATGAAGGTTTGTATCAGGATAGAAAACCTAGAAATTTTTGAATAATTGTAACCTGCTCCTTCCAACCCTAATTTTCATTTCAGGGTCTATTAATGCTTCCTCCCCTTCCCTGTCTAAATCTATGATTTCATCAATGTGGTTAGTTCCTAATTAAGGAACTCTCATTACCAATATGGATCAATAATTATTCTGTTAATTACGGTCTTAGAGAGTTGCCTAGGGCTCCAAGAAGTCATTCAACTTGCCCAGAGTAACACAGCTTGTCCATCTCAGAGGTGGTGCTTGAACCCAGGTCTGCTTAATTCCAATACTGCTTCTTTATCCATTGATGATGGTCTTAGCACAGTTATTCTTTTCTTTTTTCCATTGGGAGAAAGATCAATAGTTCCACATAAAATGAAGGACAATGGAAAATTTGGCAAGCTATGACCTTTTCATTCCAAATCTCTTCTGCATGGAAAATTTTCTTTCTACTATTCTGTTCCCTGTTTGCTGCAGGCATAAAGCTTACTTTGAAGTCATAATCGTTTGCACAAAAGAAAAGGTTAATATTAAAGATAAATGTTGAGATGATTATCAGCTGGCACAAATTTTCTTCATAGTCAGGTTTCAAATTTTAGGATTTATGATTTAATAAATACAGCAGAGATGTGTGTTTTGACTACAGTTGGAGTGTGCCTTGGTCCAGTCACTTTAATGGGGCAGTGCATCTTGTACTTGCTAAAGTGAGCTCATCTCTGAACCAGAATGAGGCAGCTTTCTTCCACAGAGTGACTTTTTAGTTCTGTGCTCCTGTGAGGCTTTTGGTGCTAAAAGTCATGTCCCTTCTGATGACAGTGGTGATCAGGAAGCAGCCAAGAGGTGAAGAGGGTGGGGGTCTTGTCTCCTTTCTGTTCATACTCATTGTGACAGGGTCATTCATATAGTCTCTGGGTGATCGATCCCCTGAGGGTTAAATCAGGCTCAAAGTGAAGAGAATGATGGCCAAGACCTCATCCTGATCTCTCACTGGCTAACACTCTTCCTCTTTTCAACTGGTCTTCAAGCACTTGAAATGCTTTTGCCATTGAACTGGCCACCCAGCATGGGGTAGTACATTTTTAATAGCAATAGATTACAGGAAAAACCATGTCACTTAAAAAGAAGATAGATTTCTGACACCCTCCTCCACTGATGAAATGTCGCTAAGTATAATCAATGCCAATCTCTCTGTGAGAGGCTTTCTTTTGTAAGTGGCTATTCTTCTGCATAACTGGGGACATTGGGTGCCTACAAATCCAAAATGGAAAGCGTTTTTTTTTTTGGACTCAAAGGGCAGAAAACTGCTGACAAAACAAAAACTTAGGTAATTGCTATGTTATTCCTTATTTGTCTTTATCCCTCAAACATCCTGTGAATTGACAAAAACAAACAAAAAATGTGAATATTTATATCTAATTGAAAAAATATATAGCATAATGAATAGCATCATTGATTGATTTCTGCCATTTTGGTCACCTTCCTCAACCACCCGCCTTCAGAAAAACTGCTCCAGCTGATAAAACATTGAAATAGGAACTCAAGTTTTTATGCTGAACAATCTCAGAATTTCAGACTCCAAAGAAACTTCAGAGGCTCCCTAAACCAAGCAATACCAAAAACAGAACCCCCTCTATAGGACACCCCAACAGCCCGGCCAGTCCTTTCTTAAAGACCTACAAGGAGAATAAAGAGGCTATCCCCACCCCAAAGCCGAGCATTCCAATTTTGGATTTCTTTCATTGATAGGAAGATATTGTTGTTTTGAGTTTTCCTTGCCATCCAGCACACAGCTTCCACTAATTGTTGTTACTTCTCCCCACAGGGGCCAAGAGGAAGTCCAATTTCTCCTTGCTAGCTCTAGCCTTTCATTTCTTGAAGATGCCTAGTATGCCCCTCCCCAAATCCTCTATTTTCCCCCATTTCCCCATCACACCCAGTTCCATCAACTTACCTTCACACTGCAAGATCTCAAAACTGTCCAGCATCTTGTTTTCTCTTTTCTGGACATACCCTTGCTAGTTAATATTCTACCAAAATGGTACTCAAAACTAAGCAAAAATTCAGGGCACATTCACACCCTTGGTAATTAGCAGGATGATCACCTACCCATGCCTGCACAGTATCTGTTTCTAATCAGAGCCAAAGCTTTTTACGTGATTTCTTGACACCACATTAACTCATATTGAACTAACTCTGCTAACAGTCCCTGATATTTTTTTTGAGAAAAAGCAGTCTGTCTAAACATATCACTCTTATTTTTGGAACCTAAATATACTTATTCCTATTGTTGGTTCAAATCAAGTGAACAAGCATTTATTAAGTGCCTACTGTGTACTAGGTACTCTGTTAAGTGCCAGGGATACAAAAATAAGAAAAAGTAGATTCTTTGTCCTCCAGGATTTCACATTGCAATTGAGGGGACCACATACAAAAAACAAAACAGAACTATGGACATACATGTTATATACAGGATAAATTGGATATAATCTGAGGGTAGGCACTAGCATCAAGGGGGTTCAGGAAAGGATTCATGAAGAAGGTAGAACCTTAGCTAAAACTTAAAACATGACAGAGAATCCAGGAAATAGACATAATGAGGGAGAAAATTCTAGGAAAGAGGCAAAGCCAGTGAAAATGTACTTCTGTCCAATGCGCTTCCTAAAATGTGGTTCATAGAACCGAATACAACACTTTGAACGGTATGAATCACAGTACAGAGAGACTACCACCTCCTACTTCTGAATGTCATGACTCTGAATGAAGTCCATGATTATATGAGTTTCCTTGGCTGCCATATCATCTGCTGACTCAAAAACCACCAAACTTTTTTTAGGTGACTTGACTTCCCCATCTTGTTATTATGGATTTGATTTTTTTTCCCACCCAAGTGTGAAATTTCATATTTTCCTATTAAATTTCATTGTCAGGTTTATGACCATCAGCAACTTTTTAAATGCTGGGTCTGTTAGCCAGTTTGTTATCTAACCCTCCAATCTTTATGTCATCTGCAAATTTAATAAATATGCCATCTGTGCTTTTATCTAAGCCACTAATAAAAATGCTAAATAGCATAGGGGCAAGCTTAAATCCCTGGGAACTTCATCAAAAACCTCTTTCCAAGTTGACATTGAACCATTAATGACTCCTTACTTTTCATACTTACATAATGAAGTTTTCTCTTTGCCTCAATTTCATTACTTGTAAAAGGAGGGAGATAATGATTGTCCATCTCCCATGGGTGTTCTACATGTGAATTTCATTACTTCTTAGGAAAGAGATTTTTGTATTTTTTCTCTCCTACTAAGATAATTGTTTTCAACATTCCATTCAGGAAACTGAATGAGCTTAGGGCAAATAATACCAATTGAAGACTGAAGTCCACAAAGTTTGTATTACCTTGAGACAGGTTCTGGCTCATGTCTGACTCATCCATACTATCTCTAAAAGTTGTGTATTTATGAAGGTGGCATGGGCTGGTGGACAAGGCATTGCAGTGGGAAATATAACAGATGGGTTATCAGCTCAATGCTTCCACTGATCTTCTGAGTGTCCTTGAATAAAGTATTTTTTTCTTAGCTTCCTCATCTGTCAAATGGAGGAAATATGCTCCCTCCCTATTGCTAGGATTATCATTAAAAATCAACCATTTAGTATTTACAAAGGTCATTGAGCTCTAAAGAGAGAGGTAGCATATGATTATCACAATGCTTATAACTAATCCTTAGATTGTTTGACATTAGCAGGAAAGCAGGGAATCACGGAAACAAGGGAGACTGTTGTTAGAAGACATTAATGGTGGGGAGCACAGGAGGATGTAGCAAAGGGAAATGGTTTTGGGGTTTTGGGATGGCATGCGTAGATGAAAAGTGTATTCCCAAGTGCTTTCCTTCAGGTACAGAAAAGCCCCTGCAATTTCTTCATCTGTAAAACGGGGACAAATAATCATACACACTCAGAAGGATGGTTATGGGAATCAAGTGAGATCATATAAGCAAAGGGCTTTGTGTTCCTATATACTGTTATTATATGCCTTTCAGCTCAGCCGCCCTGCACAAAAAGAGCCTGTACACACCTGCATTCTAGACCTAGGGCTGGACTGTCCTATTTATTGGCCTTCTAGTACTTGTCTAATGTAGCCAGGGCACTTAACAGTAAGCAGAACCAAAAGAATGATCTCTTTGGTGACCCCAATACTCAAAAGGAAATGAACGTGAAAGACTTCAAAACCGACAAATGCAATAACAAATGTTCAATATGGAGAACTGACAGTGAAAAATATGTCCATTATTTTGGTAGTGATATGATCAACCGTATGTGTAGAATTGGTATCTATTGTCAGATGTAGTCAACGTGTTGGCCTGTGTGCTTTGTTGTAAGGGAGGACTCTAGGGGTGAGGATCAGAGATTGGATCATCTAGAAGTGACAGGAATATAAATTGAAGCTTCAATAATACGTAAAGTTATTTATTTTGAAACAGACCCTCCTTTTATTTCTCTTCTCTGAGCCTCAATTACTTTGAGGCTATTAGGTGGCATAGTTGATAGATCACCAGGCCTGGAGTTAGAAAGATCTGAGTTCAAATCCAGCTTTAGAAGCTTAGGAGATCTGCGACCCTAGGCAAGTCATTTAGCCTCTCTTTGCCTCAGTTTCTTCATCTGTAAACTAGGAATACTAACATCTCTTAGAGTTGTTGTGAGGATTGAATGAGATAATAATTGTAAGATACTTTGCACAGTGCCTGAAACATAATAACCACTGTACAAATATTAACTATTAATATTTTCATTAATCTATACAACGAAGGAGTTTGTCTAGATTACTCCAAAATTCTCCCCAACTCTACCACTCAGTAATTTCACTAGTTCAGTTGAAAACATTTTAGGCAAAGAACCATGGTGGCAGGTACCAAGCATGATTTTAGATTTTTAAAACATTATAAGTACACACATACGCACACATATATGTTTGTATACCTACATCATATATATATATATATATATATATATGCACACATATGTGTTTGTAGATATCTATATATTACTTCAATGGATTTGTATTCAGATCCATTTTAGTATGCCCTTCATCACTGTAGATTACAGCCTATACCTACTTTCTCATCCCGTGTGATTTGGGTCCATATTTCCCCACAGATATTCATGGAAGAGCCACCCAATATGTGGATTCCTTCTTCCATGTCAACATAACTTTCACAGCTTGTGATGCTGTACTTGACATGTGTTTCAACAATCCAGCTAGCAGCTTCTGTGGGGGTGTAAGATCCACCAACAGCCAGTACCCAGAAAGCTGCTGACAGCACAGGTTCTTTTGATCTGCTTAACTAAGGAAAGCAAGGTCGAGGGGTTGACAAGCTTACTTTAATTCAGCATACAAATATCATTCACTTAGTTCAGGGGAAAAAACCAGCACCATGAACTTCAGAGCAAAATACAAACAAATTACAAATATCAACAGACAGACCCAATACAATTCATAGTTACCAACATCTAGGTTCAGCCCGGGAGCTCAGAACAAGGGCTGGCCCAGAGTCACGCGCGCCACCACTACTGTGGGTAAGAGCTCCAAAGAAGGGAAGGCCAACCCCTGGTTTTTATATCTTTTTCATGACCTAGAATCGTCACAGAGAGGCGGACTTAAACCTACGTGGTCTAAAAGCCTCTGCTGTCCCAGACATATAAACCAGGCCCTCCCTGGAGTTAGCCCCACCTTGGGCCCCACCTTAGTTGCCAATCCACACCCACATAGGTTTTACACCTAATAGGGGTTTGGGCCTGGGGCTTAGCACCTAGTAAGGCTCAATGAAACACACTGAATTACTCAAAGAAAACAAAGGCCATTTTGCTTACCAGCACAAAATGTCCATAACTCACTCTCATTTTGCCGCTTTCTGTTCTGCTCATGGTTTCCCCCAATAGTCTCCCATATGCATCCTCTTAGAGGCAAGTATACTAAAAGAAAAACTTCTTATTAAAGTTTATACCATATTGTTTTTATTCCATTAAAAGGACATAAGAAGAAGAGAGTTTAGCCTAAATAATGGAAGGTGGCCTTAGGTCAATTATTTTACTATACATTGTCCCATTTATTCTCTAAGACTCAGGTGTAGGTACTGATCTTCATTGGTAGAATGTTTCTTCCCTGGAAATTCCTTATGTTACTGAAATCCCAGGTCGACTAATTGCGCCCACTCCACCACTAATGACAATGGGGCCTAATTGAAATGGCCAGAAAATTTTCATAAATAATCATGATGAAGGAAATAATCCCGAATATTTTAGGAGGGATGAAGAGTGATTAAATTCTACAATGATAGTATTATTAAATGGGCATTTTCTTATTTATATGGATCATTTGGTACATTCTCCCTTCCCCTGCCTAAACATTATCCCATTCCCATTTTAAAGATCACCTCTTTATGATTTACTTGGCTTCCATTTCCATCTTTTAACCTAGATTTTTCTCAAGTCTTTTATCCTACAGAGTTTCTTTATATCAAGCAGCTTTCCACCCATTTGAAATGTGTTCATTCTTCCACATTGCTTCATTTGTGGGTGGCCAAAATGGATACAGAACTGTCCTTTACACAACTTGTTCTCATTTTCAGAGGATCAAGGATTAAGGTGTTATATGAAACATACAAGCCTCAAGCATCCCTTAAGATACTCAGAGAAGGACTTGGTACTTAACACTCTCCTGCCTATCTAATGAAGTAGGGTAAATATAAACATGGCAATCTTAGTGATAAAGTACATTGGGCAGGAAAGTTGTTTTACAGATGTCTCATCCTCTAAAGAATGTGGTGTATGTGTTTGCTTGTATATGTGCATTTGTGTGTGCTTAACCTTAAGTGGAATATGTCTTCTAATTAAGCTTAATGCTTGTAAATCAGGATTATATGTGAAATTAAGGTGAGCCAGTGTTTAATCAGAGACCAAATTTTACTCTTCAGTGACAAGGATTTTCAGCCCGAAAACAGTTATGCAATGAAATTCACTTATTGTTTTAAAGGATGAGATGATGATGATCATGGCAAAATATTAAATTCAGAGAGGGAATAAATATGTTTCCCTCTGGAAAAGAGCCATTGTGTCACAGAGGATATTACACAAATCATGGCTATTTTTTACTATCAAAAATTTAAAAAAAAGTTTTAACTACTTCTCACGCCTTACACTCACACCCACGCCCCCATATGCCCCTCAAATTGCTCCTCATCCCCACATACACACTAGACACACACATTATCACACAGATATACATATACATATCAAATAAAAGGAAAAGTAAGCTCCAATTCTGTCAAGCTATCTTTGGATGGTCTCAGCATAATGTATTGCAAGTAGAAAGTCCTTATAATCAATGATGAAAACCCATTAAAATTCAATGCCACAATTATTTACTAAGCAGTCAGGATGTTCGAGGAACTATGTTGGATACTGTGATAGGCTACAAAAAATGACTGTCTTAATCCCTGCCCTCAAGGAGCTTATAATTAAATACAGTGCCATTCTTTCTGAGGTTGCCCATCTACCTTTGAAGTAGCTCAAAATATCAATAAATATTTCCTTGTAGCATGCCTCAATTTCCCTTGTTCCATTTACTGCTCCTGGTTCTTCCTGCTTTGGCCACCTAGAGCAAGTCCCTCCTCCCCTTACCCACTCTGCCCACCCGGGGGGCAGCTCTTCACATCTTTTTGAAGTCAGAGATCACATCTTCCTCTTGGGTCTTCTCTTTTCCAGGCTTTTCTTTTGTCTTCTTTCTATGCCAACTTATTGTCCTTCTTAGTAGCTCATTTTAGAGTTTTATCTAGGGTTTTATTTTCTCTTTCTCACCCCAAACTTCATTAAAAAAAGTCTTCTTTATTAGTTCCATCTATCTTCTGCCAAAAGTGGTTTTCTATCCTCTATAAAATTCTCTCCATCCTTTACCAGGATCTGGTCATACTAGGGATGACTGGGGCAGTACTTCTGCTAAGATTCCCTCATCTAGCCTCAATAGTAACATTGAGAAATCCAGTAAATGGGATTTCCTGAATTTTAAAAGTTCAGTCACGTTACCTCTATGGAATTATTAGAGGCAATACTGGCAAATTCAAAAATTCTGATTCATTTTCTTCTAGTATATAGAGTCCTAGACCTGGAGTTAGGAGACTTGAAATTCTGACCCTGAGAAAGTCCCTCAAACTCTCTATGCCTCAACTTCCTCATTTGTAAAAAAAGAATTAGACTTGATGACTTCTAATGTTCCTTAAACATGCTAACTTTTAAAATACAGGCATTATTGAACTTGTACATTGATCCAACCTAATCAGTGAATTATTTTAATTCCTCAATTTTCATTTAGTTCTTACTAGTAGAAAAAAGCCCACTGGATTTCTGGTTTGTGAGGTAGAAAGGATAATTTTAAAAGGTACCAAAATATTAATAAATTAAATGAAATTTAATATATTGAAATTCTAATGAGTTCCCATATGAATAAATGATGAGTGTTTACATATAAAAATGCCTAGTTGCAAAAATTCTAATTAGAAAAGGCTATAAAGGTAAATTATTTCACAGGCTGTTGCATTAAGAAAAATTATTATATATTTTAGCATCATAGAATCATTGGTAGAATTATAATAAAGCTTAGAGATCATTGAGTCTAATTCCTCCATTTTACAGATAAGAAAACTGAGATCCAGAAGGATGAAATAACCTGTTCTCTTGATGACTTGTTATAGTATAAAGAGCTCTAGGAGCACTAGTCTTGGAGACATGTAATTGATTCCCAGATGTGACATTAACTATGTGTCCATGGGTCAGTTAGTAAAATGATGCCATTAGATTAGATTGTATTGAAGTTCCCTTTCATCCCTTTATCTTTGACCTTGTGATCCTAAGAGTCATCAGAGAGAAATGAGATCATTCCTGGCTCAGCGTACTTCTTGAAGGTACAGCAGAGGTAAACGAACCATCTTCTTATTGGAAAAGCACAATAGATCAATTTGACAGTTTGGAGACAGTTAATAGAAAATATCTGTAAAATATATGCTGACATTTTTACTTTAATCTGTGACAAGTATTGTTAGATGTAGATGAAAATTGACTTCCTCCAAAACTTGGTGGATTTTATGTCATGAAAGACATTCTTTTTCTTGACTTGCTTATTTCCATATTTTTCTGATGAACACGTGAAGGTCCATCTATTTCACTCATTCCCCAGAGCTCCTACTCTTTCCTCTCTTTCCTTTCTGGATGTTCCTTCCTGTCTTTTTTCTTCCCTTTTCTTAGACTTTTAATGTAGAGCAAATTCACTTGTCACATAAGACTGTGCAATATAGCTATCTATGTTGTTGTCTATTTCTTTGCATTAGATTGTAAAATATTTATGAGGACTGTGGTTTATCTAAATGACATCACTTCCCACCACAGTGCTCTGCATATTTACATCTATACTTCCCAGATCCAAGATGTCTTTATTGTGGGTACTGCCCACACCCAAATAGATAATGACCCTATTGCAGGCTTTATTATGCAATCTTCATACATTGACAAGGTTGAAGCATTTATCTCCCTGTGTCCATGTTGGAGACAAGTGTCTGGGTAGAGTTAGGCTGGTCCTCAGATTACAGAAAGCAGGAAGTCTGCAGGAATTTTTTTTGATGAAATCTGCTGACATAGGCATTTATTAAGTAACTAATGTGGACCAGGCAGTTGTGCTAGGCACTTTGGCTACAAAGATGATAAGGAAATGACATGATAGGGACATAGTTTCTACCTTTTGGAAGCTAAAATTCTATAAGAGGAAGCAATATGTTTTCCTATAAGTATGTACAAAAGAAATGTAAAGTTATTTGGAAGGAAAGGCCGTGGCAGCTGAGGGGATGGGTGAATCAGGAAATTCCTTATGTGCAAGGTGGCATGGGGGCTGCACTGAAGTAATGCTGGTGTATTTTTTGTAGCATGAGGAGTGGGAGAGAGGTAACCCATTTCAATCCACTCTATGCTAGTACTGCAACCTTCGCTAATACTTTATGCCCATTGAGCGAAGAAATGATTTGACTGTCACTTCACTTATAATTCTGTTCTTCTTGGCTTTGTGATATTTTCCATAGTCTTTGGTTCTCTCAGATCTATCTTATCCAGACAATATTTGAATGGATTTTTTTTGTCTTCTTTTGTGTCATTGTTTTCCTGTAGAAGCATAACCAGTACAATCCAATCGCTAACTAAGAGGAGAACAAAGCAAGGGGAAGGGAGGTGTCACAAGGAAAAGTGCTGGAGTAAGAAGACCTGAGTTCAAATCCTGTATCAGCCACTTACTGGGACTCTGGGAAAAATCACTCAATGTCTCACAACCTCAATTACCTCAGTGAACAAATATTTATTAAGTAGCTACTAGGTGCCAGGCAAGGTACTAAGGCTAAAAGCACTGGGGATACAGAGAAAAGCAAAAAGACAGTTTCTGGCATCAAGAAGCTCACAGTCTAATGGGGAAGGCAATGTGCCAATGACTACATTCAAACCAGATATAGGAAGGATAAAATGGAGATAATCAAGGGAAGGCAGGCACTAGCATTAAGGTGAAAAATGCTTCCTATAGAAGGTATAACTTTAGCTAGAACTTGAAGGAAGCTGGGGAAGCCAAGAGGTGGAGATGGGGAAGAAGAGAATTTGAGACATGAGGGACAGCCAGTGAAAATAGAAAGAGACCTAGTAGTGGATAATTTTGCTGTATATTTGAAAGGAATAGCAAGTTGCGTAGAGTAGATTTTCAGTTTCATGTGCGATTATCTTTTTTATTGTATTATGCTAGGGAAATGCTTGTTTTAGTCCATAAATTAAAAATAAAATAAATTTTAAAAAAAGAAAATTGAAATAGCCAGGAAATCAATTTTACTGGATCAATGAGCACATGGGGTAGGGGACTATAAGATGTAAGAAGTCTGGAAAGATTGGGATGGGGTACAGGTTATAGAGGGCTAGACATTGTTAAAAGGAAAATTTAGGCCTGATGTCAGGAAAAAATTCTGAATGACTAATTATCTAAAAGTGGAATGATTTGCAGAAGAAGGTAATGGGTTTCCTTTCACTGAATGTCTTCTGGCAAAAACTGATTGAACACGTTTTAGGTGGGCTATGGAAGGGATGCTCTTTTGTATACGGTTTGAACTAGTTTTCTAAGGTCCCTTCCAATTCTGAGAATTAGTGATTTCAAGGTGAAGAGAGCCCCCAGTCTGTCACAGCCAGCAAATGCTGGATCTCCTTGCCAGACTGAGAGACATAGAAGCCAAAGACAGCCTGGTTTAGAATAAAAAGCCACTTGTAAAAGAATTACAGAGTATGAAGATGGATTATTACAAGCGACACCCTCTCATAAAACAACAAAGTGTAGTTACTGGAAGGGAAGATGAATCAGCCAAAAACTTGGTGGAAAACCCAACTAAATCAGGTCAGCACAGAAGTACTTAGAGCTAGAAAATGAGAAATCCATGAAAGGTAGAAGGGCTTATCCAGTATTATTGCAGTCACATGTTTTCATCACCTATGACAGTTGGGCCTGCACATTTAGACTCTTGATTCCTTAGTCCCTGATATAACAAATAAGAAAGTCCAAATGACTCTTTTAAAAATGACATTGCAAATAACAACTGAACCAGACAATTCATCTAGAAAACATGTGTGATGCAATTAGAAGGATTTTGAAAGCCTTCTATTTTTTGAGATAGCTGAAAAAGAGGAAGCTAGTGAACGACTGGGTTAAAATCACAAGTGATATTACCGTTCCCTGTCCTGTCCCAAACAGTCATTAATCAAATGTCAGTAATGACCAATACATGTCCTTTCTTTCGCTCCAGTTCCTGGTCTTTGCCATATTTAACTACTTTATATTTAATTTGCATTTATTTTGAACATACTGATAAATGTATATGATACCTCCCCAGTTAAAATGTAAGCTCCTCTAGGGGAATAACTATTTCATCTTTGTCACTGCGCCTAGCACAGGGCATAACACACAGTAGATGTTTCATAAATACTTGTCGATTGATTAATTTTTCATCTTTATAAAATCTTAGTGGGAATGACCTATACGGACAACGAAGACATGGTTTTTGGAATGTATTCCTCAGAAAATTACATTAAGACCTCTCCCTGTCATGACATAGAAAGGGACCTGAGAGGCTGTTGAATCCAACCTAATCCTAACCACAGCTCACATTTGACAAGTGGTCGTGAGTCATTTACTTAAAGTCCTTAAGTGAGAGGAATCTCACAACCTCTCAGAGCAATCAGTTCTGCATTTGGAAAGCTCTAATTGTGAAGGAATGCCTTTTTCATCCTTGCTATCACTCTTAAATATTTTTTGTTTCTGTTGTTAAGTCCTTTCAGTCATGTCTCCCCCTTTGTGATCCCATTTTGGGGTTTTCTTGGCAGAGATACTGGAATGATTTGCCATTTCCTTCTCTAGCTCATTTTTACAGATGAAAAAAGCTAAGGGAAATTGGGTTAAGTGACTTGTCCAGGGTCTCACAGCTAGGAAGTTTCTGAGACTGAATTAGAACTCATAAAGATAAGTCTTCCTGATTCCAAGCCCAGTGCTCTATCCACTGTGCCACCTAGTTACCCCAACTTAAATCTGACTTCTTGTAATTTCTACCTCTTGCTACTATGAGAACAAGCATAAAAAAATCTAATCAAGCTTTTTTTTCTTTCCCCATACACTTGAAGACAGCTATCAACACCCCCCCCTTCACTCATATTTTACATAACATGATCTCCAGTACTCTTACTATCCAGGTTTTTCTGTCCTTCCTTTAAAATTTAGTGCCCTGGGCTACCTTTGGTGCTCTAGAAATGGTCCAATTAGCTTTTCAATGCAGTCTAGGATAGAACATGGTCTCTCAGCTGGCATGTCATATCACCCAGCTGACATAGTGTGAGCGTGGAGTCCACAAAGACTGGCAGATTTTTTTTCCCACAAGAACTGAAATCTCTGGCCATACCTCTCCAAACCTATACTTTCAAAGTCTTTTTTCTTCATCTGGATACTCTTTACAGTAAAGTACCCAAAGAAAAGATTAGATTCCCCCAATTATTTCAATTCACAGTGAACAGATGTACAATTCATTTTGTTCCCAAGTTAATGCTAGAATAATAGCCTCTTTCATTGATGCATTATGCAGTTTGGGAAGAGAGGCATATTCCTCCCTTTAAATTGTTAACATGCATATGGAATGGAATCAATCATGTTAGAAAAATCAGGATGTGTCACCAGATCTCCCACAATGGCTTTAACAGTTTGTGTCATTGGGGGAAGTAAATTAAATGGAAAAGATTCGCACGTATGTAGTTCATAGCTCAAAAGAAGATTCCAAATGTGTTTTTGAGACTAATGCCAACTCTGAAGCCATATACTACAAAACAATAGTGAACATCATTATCGTCTGCATATTATTACCCTGCTGAGCTCCGATATACTGTAGTATTATGTGACCTATAAAATGGTATTAAGTATTTTATTACTTGTTTACTGGCAACTTGGAGCTTAAGCTAGTTATTAAAGATTACATTGAGAAAATTCAGAGTTCTACCACAAATGTTATTTTATGGCCCTGACAGGTTGGCCTTACTGTCTCTTGTCATAAAAGAAAAGTAATGGTATAAATTTGGAAACAGCAACCTAAGTACAACAGGAAGCATGCATTAAAAATAAACAACAAGCACGTACAATCTTCTTTTCAATATTCCCTTTATTTTTCTAACGTCTGTGCTATTACTTTAACAGCTTCTTATGGATATAAATTAGAAAGAAAGTCTATTAAAAAGAGTATTTTCTCTGTGGCAAAAGGCTTCTTGACAGCCACATTACATGCGAGTGTCTGGGTGTGATACTGGTGCTCATAATCCATTACTGATTTTGATGGATGTTATGAAAGTAAGGACACTCCACAGGGAAGGAACACTTCTGATTATAGGGATCATTGATTTTGATGAAGCATTTGATGTAAGTGAAACTTGTTTTAGTAACTTACATTTTCAGTGGAACTGGTCGATTTTGTCATGATGACTGCTTCCACTTCCAGGGATTCTCTGAGTTTTCAACATTTATTTTTTAAACACCTTGAACATACAAATGGCAAGTTGCTCACTGATTTGACCACACATCATAACAGAAAGAAGATTTGGAATCAGAGGGCCCTGTTGTTAATCTCACATTTCTTACCTCCCACCTATATAACAGGGAAATGACTTACTGGGGAAGGGTTGTTATTATCCACATTTTACAAGTGAGGAAACTGAGTCCTAGAAAGGTCAACTGACTTGCCAAGTCTCACATAGTGTTTGAGACAGGATTTCAGATCAGATCTTCCTGAATCAAAGTCCAGTATTCTATTCACTCTGTAACTTACCTGCCATAATTAGATCTAGACTTTAGAAAATAGCTTTAGCAGGTGAAGGGAGGGTGGATTGAAATGGAGAGGGAGTTGAGGCAGAGAGACCAATTAGAACTAAGCAGGACTATTCTAATTCTTCTTTCACAATTCTTTCCTATTCCCCTTGGTTGTTATTGCTCTCTCTGTCTTGAAATTGCTTTTTTTTTAAACTAATAGTACTGTATCTCCCCACTGTAATGTAATACCTGAGGGCAGGGATTATTTCATATTTGTATTTGCATCCCTGGAACCTAATACAGTGTCTTATAATATTTGGTACATAATAGATATATGATGAATTTAAACACCAATTTGCACATCTCAGCTGTTTTTCATAATTCAACTATCTCCTAACAAATCAACTAAGAGTCAGCAAATATTCATTAAGTCTTTACTATGTGCCAGGTGCTAGTTCTAAGATCCATGGTATGACTTTACTATTATAATATTAAAACTTTATTTACTATTAAATTCCTCCATCTCAAAGGGACTCAGCTTTGGTAAAAACTATGCCAGCTGCTCTTCATCATGGATCTGGTGAAGAACAGATTTCTTAGGGAAGAATATTTATTGAAAAATAAAACAAAAGACTATTTTAAGTGCCCAACTTTCCTGAAATTTAATGAAAACCAATTTCTTAGGGCTTCTTTGAATGAGAAAAAGAGTAAAAACTTAAAAAAGTTATTTAATAACATATGTGTTAGCAATTAATCAGTGACAGTGTAATCATTACTGTAATAACTCATGCAACTTGGTAAATACACAAGAATTCATTGCTTCTTCCTGTGTTCATTTTGGATTTTTCCCCACCTCCCAAAATAGAAGACAGGATATAGTCATTTGTGAAAATCTCTTTACCCTGGCAGCATTCTCCCTATCATGTAGTATGTAGTCATTTTCACACTTCTGTAAAGGAATGATTAATTAGATAAGACTTTTAAACACTTAAGCAAGTTCACCTATTCATTTGTTAGTACACCAAAACTGAGAGTATCATTTAATAAAAATAATTTTTACAGTGTTGATTTTAATTTGATCTGGAGTCAGTCTCATTATCAAATAGTACTTGCCAATGAAATGACTCTTGCTTAGCTGTAAACATGTCAAAATAGTCTATGTCTTATGATCAGCTAATAAAGGAATTAAAAATCTGAATAATGGGGCTGTCTTTGCTCTTCTTCACACATGGAGTCCACAGATTTTATAATAATTTCTAAGTGGAATAGCCCAATTTCTTAAAGTTTCTTTTGGCTTCTAAAATTAAAAAAAAGCCCCCAAGCCTTTACATTTAAGAAAACACTGTTTTATATTTTCTCAGAGTAATTATCACAACACTGATGAATGTGAAAGACAGAATTTTTTTAGGCACTTCCTCTGTGCAAAGCACTGTGCTGAAGTATCACAGATAAAAATATAAAAACAAGACAGCCCTCATTCTCAGGAAGCTTCATTCTTATAATGAAATCTCAAGTTCTTTGAAGATTGACATGTACTGGTAATTCACTGAAATTCAATCTGGATTTGATCAGGATGAGATAATACACAGTTTAATCACTTATTTCATATGTGTTCCATTGGGAAAGGTGGAATATTTTAAAATATCTCTGCATAGAATTCTGATATAAAAGAATTCTAACTTGAGAGTCAGAAGATCTAGATTGAAACCACACATGGGATGCTTACTACCTGTTTGATCTTGGGCTTCCAGTTCAAGATCTATAATACTGTGCTTCCCTGGTCAAGAAGAAAATGATTGTTTAATATGAAAACTGCCTCATTTCCTACTCTGTCCTCTTCCCCACTGTCATCACAGAAGATGCAGGTCCCCTACTCTCCACACCCCCCCCCGCCCAACACCTGGATCCCTTTTCCTCATTCTTCCTCCAAAACCTTGCCCCAACGTCTTTTCTTTCTGATGCCACTGACTCATTCTGAAATGTTTACAGAAAGTGCTAAATGTCTTCTCAGTTTTAAAACAACTCTTTCTCAACCCTCATTCAGTTCTTCTCTTCCCTTTCACTCCTATATTTCTGGGAAAAGAATGTTGTCTATGTTCCTCACCACCCACTAATTTCCATTATTCACAAATTTAGTCTTATCTCTCTCTGATCGAAATTTGTCAAGGACTCTTTGTTACTAACTGAATAAAGTTCAAGGTCTTTAGCTTGCCTTGCCAGGTTGCCCACAATCTGGGGTCTCCCTGACTCTGAAGTCTTGGCTCATTAATCCATTTGATGAAATTTATGGACCAGCAAAACAAGACTTATCTCTGTCTCTTATACCTGTCATGCATTTTGCTTCCTTTCTCTCATCTGGATTAATATGGTATCCTCCTAATCGATCTCCTCTCAAATTTCTTTCTTCTCCGACCCATCCTCCAGAAAGATCCTTAAAATGCAGGTCAAATAATATTAACTTGCACAAAACAAAACAAAACAAAACAAAAAACCCCCAAGAAACAAAAAACCCTCCAATGGCTCCTTATTATCTCTAGGACTATTAAACAAACACTTATGTACGTGTTATATGTCAGACACCATTTGAAACACTGGGCATACAAAGATAAAATTGAAGCACTCCCTTAACAAGATTATATTCTATTATTTCTAGCAAAAACAAGCTCAGCATTTAAAGCCCTTCTCAACCCAGCTTCAATCTATCTATCTAGGCTTGTTTTATCATACTCATCTTTGTTTTCTATACAGTCCATCCAAATGCTGTTAGTGAGGTTCCTCATACATGATATTCTAGTTCTTATCTTCCCATCTTGCCTTGCCCAAGCTGTCCCCTATGCTCTGTGTGCCCTCCTTCCTTACCCCACCCCCAAGAATCCTTGGTTTCCTTCAAAGCTCAATGTGCACACTCCCTTCTACATGAAGACTTTCTGGATCCCCCAACTGCTTGGACTCTACCTCCCAAATGCTTTGCATTTGCTTTGTACAGATTGCGCATATATTTTTTGAGTTCATTCTTTCTCCCTCTGCAGATATATTCATTTTTTTCTTTGTATCCTACACCCCTAGCCTAGTGCCTGGACCAGAGTGAGGCCTTAGTATGAGGTGACTGATCATTCGATTCATGCCTTAAGAAACTGGAGGATCAGTTAGGAAAAGCAGGTTTAATTGTGCTTTTAATTGAAACATAGGTCAAATGTTCCCAATTTGTTTCCCCTACTTGATCCCCATTTATTTCTTCCTCCTGGTGAATTATCCAGACTTCCATCTTTCTATGTCTCGTTGGCTAGAAACAATGGTGCAATATGCTATCATAAATTTGCCCACTATTTGAACTTGCTAAGGCTGACAATCATTCTACCAAGTGATAATTAGGTAGATCAAGGCATTCCAACTTTTTCCCTCCTTATTTTCCTTTTATCGAGTGGGAAAGGCAGGGCAATTGGGGTTAAGTGACTTGCCCAAGGTCACACAGCTGGTACGTGTGTCAAGTGCTGAGGCTGTATTTGAACTCAGGTCCTCCTGACTCCAGGGCTGGTGCTCTACTCACTGTGCCACCTTATTTTACTTCTTTGAAAGCAAACAGTATGAAAAATTCTTTCTTCATCAGGTATTTGAATATATAGACATTAATTTAGAATTTTGTTATTATTCTGCCAGTGATTAATGACAAAAGAATCGTAAGTTGAGTTTTGAGGAGCCTTTGGCACACTATTGGCTAACTCAATCTGCTCAGTCAGGCAGCTTATTCAAACTTTGGCTTCATTATGGAAGAAAGGAGAGAAGAAGAAGGAGGAGGAGGAAGTGGAGAAGGAGGAGAAGATAGAGACAGAGACATAGAGGCAGAGAGAAGAGGGAGGGAGGAATTTGATTGAATTATCTTCAAAGTGGTTGGCAATATTTCAGTTACGCATATCGTTTTTAGAAATAATGATCATTTTATCCCTACACTCATGTTAGGTTTCTTTCCTAGAAATGCGCTAATAAACAATCAAACAACTAGTCTGTGCCAGTCACTGACCAAGGCACTATGGATACAGAGCCAAAATTAAAAACAAAACAAAACAACAGCCTGTTCCAAAGGAGCTTAAATTTTGCCTGGATAATTTAAGTCAATTTATATGTGTGTTAAGAAGAGATCACACATGTAATGATGTATCAAATAAATATGAAATTAATACAAGGTTAATTATTCTGAGGTAAGGACAATAACAAGATGGATTAGGAAAAGCTGATAATATTTAGGTAGAATTTGGATGAATGAACAAGAATTTATTAATTGCTAATTTTGCATTAAGCTAACTATGTTAAGCACTGGAATATAAATAGAAAGATTGGGGCAGTCCTTGCTCTCAAGGATGGTCATAATTGTTGTTCTTGTGTTTGTCCTTCATTCTCAAAGAGGACCATGACATCAGGGAAATAAAGTCCAATTCTATCATTTTACAGACAAAGAAACTGAGGTATGCACAGGTTACAAGTCTGGCCCATGGTTTCACAGATGGTAAGTATTTGAAACAAGATCCAAACCCAGATCTTCCTAACTCCAAGTTGGGTAATCTACTCATTATACCACCAAGCAGTTCAAATAATCATTGCCGAAGGGAGAACAACAAATATGTGAGATTTCAGTTGCAAGGGTTGGTGGGAAGACCCAGAGAGAGGAACATTTAGGGAATGGAGGAAGAGAAAGGAAAGAGGAAGGGCACAAATCTAAGAGGCAGAGGTAGGGAAGGAGTGTATTCCATGCATAGACCACAGTCTATGCAAAGGCATGGAGACAGGATATGGAATGTCATATATGAAGAAAAAATTAGCTCAGTGTGACTAGGCATAGAGTGTGGGAAAGGGAGCAATGTGTGTTAAGGTGTGGTTAAGTTTGGAGCTAGTATAGAGAAGGCTTTAGAAAACAAACAAGGCAGTTTATATTTGATCCTTGAGACAATAGGGAACAGAGTTTACTGAGTAGAGGAGAAACATTGTCAGACTTGAACTCTAGGAAAATGGCTCTCTGCTATGTGATTCATCAATCCATCCATTTTTCTGTCTGTCTATCTATCTATCCATCTATCTCTATCTATCCATCTCTATCCACCTCTCTCTTTCCCTCTCCCTATCTATCTATCTATCTATCTATCTATCTATCTATCTATCTATCTATCTATCTGACACATCCATCTCTTGGATGGATTAGAAGCAGAAGAAACATGAGTAACACTGAAAGATTAAGAGACTATGGAAATAGTTTAGGCAAGAAATCATCATAACCTGAACTAAGGTGGTAGATTAAGAAGGTGCAGTGTCATTAAAGGAAGCCTCAAAATAGGTTATAACAGTCATCATGATGGTGACAATGACAGAAACAACTAGTATTTATGTAGTACTTTAATGTTTGAAAGGCAATTCTTAAATATTACATCATTTTCTCCTGAAAGTATTTGACTTCATAGATTAAAAAAATATGGAGGCACAAAGGTTGTGTTGGAATGATATAGGATAGCAGCAGTAAAGCATGTGAGGATATGAAAAAGGTTAATTAAATATTTTATTTTTACTTCAAAACGAAGTAAATGTAATGAATGAAATAATGTAAGGAAAAATGCTGCATGTACTAAGCACTATAAAAATTTGTTCCATAAAGATTGTATTAAACCTGTCTTTGGCCCCATACATGCCCTGCTAGCAGGAAAGCTAATTCAGGGATTACTTGAAGTGAGGGGTTCCAAGCTTCAGTGTGATAAACCAAACAGGTGTCTGCATGGGTACCCAGGAGCATGAAGTCACCAGGCTGTCTAAGGAGGGGTGGACTAGCCCATGTTAGAAATGGAGTCGAAGTCCCCATGCCAGTCAATAGTGAGATTGAGCCCCTGATTGAGATAGGGATACTTAGTCCCCACCCCCCCCCAAAAAAAAAGAAAAGAAAAAAAAAGCAAAAGTAAGCCAAGAGATGCATATAAGGTACATGATATGTGTGTGTCTGAGTGTGTGTGTGTGTGTGTGTGTATACATCTGTGTATACTATTCTAGAAAGTAAGGGAAATACATAAATAAATTATATGATTCCTGATTTCATGGAGGCTCAAGTTTAAACCTGATTTCCAGGGGGAAATGACATAAATGCTTGAGAAGTATAAAGTCACAGAAGAGGTCAGGTAAGAAGAGATCAGTTTTGATTGCAGAAATTAGTGAAGAATCAATGATGAATGATGTAATTTCAGTTCAATTAAACATGCATTTATTAAGTCCCCTACTATGTGCTGGGGATTCCACTGGGCACTGGAAAAAAAACAAAAATAAAAATCCTTGCCCTCAAGAAGCTTCCATTCTAAAAGGGGAACACAAATAAATAAAGAAACAAATAAATGCAAGGTAATTTGAGGTGGAAGAAAGAGCACTAATAACTAAGAATGAGGAAAGATTTCAAAAACTGTAGAAATGGGGTAGGGAATTACAGGCATACCCAATAATGTGGAAAAGTCATATATGCAGGAAAACACATATTATATGACAATGTTGAAAGTCTGGTTGCCTTATACAGTATATAATAGGCAATAGTAGGAAATGAGACGGGAAAAATGTAGCTGCGTACTATAGCAAATTTTGAATACCTGTCTTAGGAGTGTGACTTTATGCAGTAGATGGTAAGGAATCATTGATGAGATCAGAAGGTATATGCTGGGAGTAGGAAGAACAATTGGGGGTTCTTAGAGCAATTTAGGTTGATGCTAATATAAATCGGGATTAGGGTGGTACTCAGACCCCAAGGGAGGAAATGAATATGAAAGGTTACAGAAACAGACCTGATAGAACTTGCCAACTAATGGGACACTATACCATATAGAGGTGATGGAAAGGGACATAAAAAAACACTGAAATATCAAGGAAGAGTGACTTAATGAATGGCAGAAATGGGGAACGGGACAGGATTTGGTATTTGGTGGAAAGATGATAAATTCACTTTTGGGCATCTTAAGCATGAGGTTATAGCAGGACATTTTCACATTTATATTAGCTAAGAGCTGGAGATACTGGTCTGGAACTCAGGAAGCAAATCAGACTAGTGATTTGGTAATGATCTTTTTAGGCATAAGAGTTGGAACCACATGTGCGAATATATTTGTCAAAGGACAGAGTGCAAGGAGTAGGAAAGATAGACAAAGATGGAACCTTAGGATACAAGAATGAGAGAAAATCCGGCCAAGGAGAAAAAGATGAACTAGTTAGAGTGGCAAAGAGGAAAAATTCAGCATTGGTTGAAGAGAAAAATTCAAAAAGAATGGGACTTATTGGTAGTGGTGAATGATGAAGAGATGGCAAGAGTAAGGATTGTTGGAACTA
This sequence comes from Trichosurus vulpecula, assembly GCF_011100635.1. Taxonomy (NCBI): domain Eukaryota; kingdom Metazoa; phylum Chordata; class Mammalia; order Diprotodontia; family Phalangeridae; genus Trichosurus; species Trichosurus vulpecula. Next base: position 32,740,401 of record NC_050577.1, read on the forward strand.
AAAATGCCATTGGACATGACATTAAGAGATTGTCAATGATCCTAGAGATATCAGTTATTGATGCTGATAATTACAGGCTCAGATTTAGAAACAGAAGGTACTTAAAGAATGACTAATTCATCTTCCACTCTTTTATAGGAAAAACAAACAAACAGAAAACTAAAGTCTAGGGAGGTAAAATATCATGCCCAGGTCACTGATGAAATGATGTTGATTTTGACAATGGTGATGATGATAGTGATGTCCTCAATAAGTATTATCAGGTCAACGATTTGTGTTAATCTATGTTCTAGTCCTCATATGCTACCACAAGCATCCCACTTGATTCTGTCAAATTTCAGGGAATTAAAAAAACAGCATATTGCTTCATGTGCTGTTTGGTCTGTCTTCATATAATTTTGAAATGGGTTGTATATACACTTTAGAAATAATATTATCAGGAATTTAGTATTTTATCTTGAACCTTTTAAGAGTATGATGAAATATAATGGAAAGAATCCTGTATGTGAGGTCAGAGGCCCAGGATTCTACCCTGCTTGTGACATTTACTAGGTTTGTGATGTAGGACAAGTCACTCCATGTCTCTGAGTCTCAATTTCCCTATATGTAGAACGGAAATAATTCATATGCCGCTTACACAGATTTGTTGTGAAGAAAACTGTTTGTAAAGCTTAAAGCTTTGGATGAATATGATATGAATTAATTTTATTATGTTATGCTTTGAAAAGAGCTCTTGGGAACATTTAACTTATTTTGTTGCCCCCTCTTAGGGTCAGTTGCTTTGTTTCCTGAGATATGAGAATGCAGGAGCTGATAGGGTTGTAAAGTCCACCATGAATGAATTCAGTGCTAGCTGTTAGAATCTTACCTTGTCAACTAAATAATGGTTTTGGAACCTTGCTAGCCATGAATTTGACAATAGTACCCAGGATATCAAAGTCAAAGTCATATGTCTTTTTTTCTTCATGCAAATAATTTTATATGTATGGGGCTCTTTTCATATACTTCACAATATTCAATCTCTTTGTATAGCTGCATGGCCTGAAAAAATATCATTCTCTTTAGTATTACTATTACTTATGTGGCTTTCTTGAGGTCACCCAGATAGTTGAAAGAGGCTTTATAGTTCATTTTGATTAAAAAACCCTAAGAAATAAAGGTTATTATCTTTGCTTGCTGCTTCCAAGATGAGACTTTTATAATAAAGCCTGAGACTACAATGACTTGAGGCAGGCATTCTTTGTAGTAAGAATATTCCAGCATGAATGGCACTGTCTGTTGGAATGTTGATTGGTTTGCTGAATGATGTGCTAGATGTCAAGCCCTCTGTTGCTTTATTGACTTTCTCAGCAGGGGAATAAATCAGCAGGGCTCTGTGGCATTGGCAATGATTGGGCTTCAGTAGCTTTGAGCAAAAGAAAATATTGAGCCACTCATACAAGGATTAAGTGGACCTAAAATGCTTTGATTTGGCTGTCATACAATACCGCAAGGAACTTACCAATCCATTTTGCAATTCACAAAACACTATTCTATCTTATTTGGAATTCTGCATTTGCCAAACACAACAATTAAGCTATATTTTCAAGAAAAAAATATGTTACTTATGTTCAAATATGCAAATACATAGTCTGGTTCTATGATTATGTTTGATTATATGTGATTAGCAAGGGTGGTGGTGAAGAAGCATATATGAACTGCTATGAAAAGTCAAGACCATGGACAGGGCATCTGTTCTTTGCCCCAGGCCCTGACCCCCCAAACTAGTCTGGCACTGCTCTGTGTACTAACTCAACTATCTAGGAGCATCATTTAGTTATTCTTTTTTTTTCATTTCACACCCCACGACCCAATCTATTTGACCATTCCCTTCTCTCCTTTTCCCAGTATGTTTTGTCAATCAAAATCTTCCATGAAAAGAATAGACAATGGTCTTATTAAGGAATTTAATCAGTTAAAGAAAACAAATAAATACAATATAAATAAATATATATTTATACAAATACATATAAATAAAAGCAAATATATAAATAAATAATATAAATATAAACATATAAACAAATAAATAAATGAATGAATGAATAAATGAATACAAATAGTAATACAAGGATTTGACACAGGTATCTCAGCAGTAGCAGCCATCACAGTTCCCCTCCACCACAAGAGCAGAAACCTATTCCCGCAGGCTCTGATGGTAAGAGAGACAAAAACTCCTATGTTTAATAAGAACCTCCCTTAATGAGAACCTGTGGGAAGCTGGTGATTCAGTCATTTATATCAGTCTTGTGCAAACCATCTGGAAATTGGAATTCTTTCTGACCACTTCAATAGCTATAGTAATTTTGAACTCACCTCCCACTGGGTCCTTACCATGTTTTCTCATTGACTTCACTGGGTTTGAGCTTATATCCCCCTGGCAGGAACTACTGCTTTTGCCAGCTGGGTTCTATTGCTAATGGGATGGTACATTTTAGCCCCCAGTATAGAAGCAGGACAAGGTATGGTTGCTACCATGTCTCTATGCTTTTGCCCCTCCCATTCATAGAATAAATGTACTTTGTATATTGCTAGAAATTTATCCTTTGAGTATAAGCCACAGTCACAAAAGTTAAAAAAACAACTGATCTTTGGTACCGTATCTGCACTCACCTGTTCACTTCTCAATTACTCTTTTACCTTGCCCAGTTCTAATGCCTCACCATGACAGGGAAGAGAATGGATTTCAAATCAATGCTAGTATAGAATAAAAACTTCTTGAGGACAGGGATTCTTTATTTTTATTTTTGTATCCCTAGCAATTAACATAGTGCTTTGCCCATCGAAGGCACATAAAAAAATATTTGTTGAATTGTGCTGTACAGATATTACCAAAATAGAAAGTCTTCTTGCAGGAACCAGGTAACTGAGTCCTTGTCTGTTGTCCAAGAAACCTCTTAGCTTACTAATTTGGAGATACTTATTTCAACTCTGCTACTTGTTACATGCGGTAATTAGGGCAAGTCACTCCACCCACCAACCTGGGTCTCAGTTTCTTCATCTGTAAAGGGAGGGAATTGAACTAAATAACTTCTAGGTTTCAATACCTATGATCTCAGGATCACTTGGTCTGTTGCAAGGTGATGAACATTTTAGCTGCAGGAGGTCCCTCAAACCAAAATCCAGATGGATTGCCATTTGAGTAGATAAAGAAAGCATGCATAGAAATACAATTACAAATCCTTGTTAGGTACTCAGATATACTCTTACCGCAGTTTCACAAAATGGAAATGTGTTTAAAGAACCATAGCAGATTCTGTACTAAAATAATATCAAAACAATGGTATCAAAGAAGAAAAAACCAAAGACATCTTCAAGGTTCTCTTCCTCTGTTGGCTCAAACAACAAATATGTAATTTTAGAGAATTTTCTTTCTTTCTTTCTTCCTTTCTTCCTTCCTTCCTTTCTTTCTTTCTTTCTTCCTTTATTCCTTCCTTCCTTTCTTTCTTTCCTTTTTTCTTTCTTCCATTCTTCCTTTCTTTCTTTTCTTTCTTTCTTTCTTCCTTCCTTCCTTCAGTTCTTCCTTCCTTCCTTTCTTTCTTTCATTCTTCCTTTCTTTCTTTCTTTCTTTCTTTCTTTCTTTTCTTTCTTTCTTTCTTTCTTTCTTTCTCTCTTTTTTGCTTTTGTCATGATTTCTATTGCACTTGGATTTCAAGTTACCTTCTGCTTGCTATTCTATAAACTTAAGAGGAAAGTACTTGAACAGAGTCAACTCTGGTGTCAGTATATTTTTAGCTCTCCCTATGAAGGTCCATCTGGGTCATGAGTCACTTTGTTTCATAAGGAGAGGGTTTGAAATATTCTACTCTCTACACAGAGTCACTTTTAAAACCCAAGTTGTCTTAATTTTGATTGTCTTTCAACAGAGGCCATGCTGTGTTCCCAACTAAATGACATGAATGATTTAGCTATTTCATCCAGAACATTTCATGTACATTTTTTTCAGTACATTGGTATCCAAATGTAGGTTAATATTAAATATTTCAATGTTCACTGACTCTATAATGAACATCACACTATATAAACTTGACATGTTGACTTAATGTGAAATTATTTGGGGAGTAATTTGATGGAAATCTAAAAAAGACCTCATTTTAGCTCCCCATTGAATGTATATTTTAAACCATTTGAATATTATCCAATCAAAAAATTCTTCTGCTCTGGTGGGTAAATGCCAATGTCACATATGAGTCAATTTTTGCATTCATTTAATATTTGACTGGCCATAATTTTCTCCTTACATAACAAGGATAAAGTAAATACAATAAATTTTCTAGAAAAATATTCTAAACTATTATTCTTCAGTTCACCGTTCTCTCTGCGATTTGCAGTCTCATTTATATGGGGAGAAAGATGCTTAATGAACCAGTTGTAAAATATAATTAAAGATAATTTTGACTGACTAGAACATTGGACTGAATCTAATAAGATCAAATTTAATTCAACAAATATAAAAATAAATGTAAAGTCTCATTCTCGGGTTCAAAAAATCCACTTCATAAGTACAAAATGGGAAAGGCTGATTTAGGTAGAAGTTAATCAGAAAAAGATATTAAGGAGTTCTAGTGCATTGAAGTCTTGATATAGGACGGTATTGTACTATGGCAGCTAAGAAAACTGATACAAATTTTGCCTTTTTAAAGTGAAGTATAGCATTTGGAGTCAAGAAGGTGAGAGTTCCTACAAATTCTAGCCTTGTCTGAACAAAGCTGGAGCATTATTTCTAGTTCTGTAATCCCCATTTTAGGAATGTCAGTGGCCAGCTGAAAATCACATAGAGAAGATGGAGAGATTATGAGAGGCTTCGAGGTTATAAATTGTGATGATTGGTTGAAAAAACTAGGGAGACTTAGCCTAGAGAGAATATTTAGGTAGGACTTATTAGCTCTTCTTAAGCATTTGAAGGATTATCAAGTGGCAGAGAGGCTAATTTTATTTTATTTATTCCTGGGGGGTGTTAAACCTGAAAATTTAGTTGAAGGAAACAACAGAGCTAGGTGATATAAAAATCCGTATTGTTTATTATTTTCCCTTACAGCATAGCTAAGCTAGCTTACTTGTATGTACAAGGAGTCAGAGCACAAGCTCTGGCTGTCTGAACAAAAGAATGAGAAAACTTATATACATTATTTTAGCAGACCCAGCAAGCCTGTGTTACCTCACTTTTATGACCCCCATGTATGTTTAACCATGATACAAGAAGAGGATTTTCCTTAATGGAATAGGGTTGTGAAGAATGTTGACAAAGGTCAGTTAATATTAAGCAAGGTAGTCTCTCTTGGAGTTAGGGTCTTATCCTTTAATGGCTAACAGGGGTAAGAATGTCCTTAGGTCAGTCTGATCTGGCCTTGTAGACAGTGGTAAGGGTATTTCCTGAGCAAACTCTAGAGAACAAAGAAGCCCAGGTCCTGGATCTTCATCCAGTTACTCATTAATTCAGGCTCTGGGTCTGGTTGAAATTAAAAATGATATAAAATGGTATAAAATGTTCCACAGGGGGAAGGGGGAACTAGTAGCAAAAAGAACATGTTACAAAGAAGTGCTTAACAGGCGTAATGTGATTTCTTTGAGACAAAGCACTTTCCAGGGAGGAAACCTGTCCCCAAATGTAGGGCAGAATTTTTTTCCAACTTTTATTTGCCCAGAGTCCTGCAAGGTTAAGTGATTTGCCTAGGATCACACATCCAGTGTTGTTTGAGGCCATTGTCAAACCCAGATCTTCCTATGCTGTGCTACTCAGAGTGTTGAAATAGAAGTGATGGGTGGAGGTTGCCACAAAGAGGAATTTAGACTTAACATATTGTTCTGTCACAGAATGGAAGGGGGTACCCTGTCATCTTCCTGAAGCTGAAATAGATTGTTCCCTTTGTCTGCTACTGTCTTTTATCTCCAGCCCTATCTATTTCAGATAATAATGCCAATTTCTTTACATATCATTTCCCTTCTGGTAGCGTGAAATCTTCTTGATGCATGGGACTGTTTCCTTTTTTTTTTTAACATTACGCTCCAAATATCTAGCATAATGCCAGGTATATAGTAGTCATGTAATAAATATTTGCTAAATTTAATTGAATTCAGTCTAATCTACCCTACTTGGTATTCCCCATTACAACATCTCATTTCCTGCCTCTGTGACTTTGCACAGACTGTAGCCCCTATTGGAGTTTGGAGTGCTTTCTTTCTCAACTCACCCTTTCAGGCCCCATTACACTTGATTCTTTGCATGTCTCCACTTCCATTGCTTTTCAGTTCCACTAATCAGATAAATCTTCATTGGATTTTCTTCATACTTCAAATCCTGAATCTGGAAACTCTTTGTATGAAAGCCCTCTTAGCAAAAGAAAACCTTTTTTTTTTTCCTGATGACTCTACCTTTCACTGACATTCATTACTTCTTTTTATGTCAGTCACCATTCTTGGCAGGCCTCTCCCTAAGGGAAAAATGCCTTCTGTCACTGGGTCATATTCTGTCAGTCTCTAGATCAATGCAAGAGAACACTGACCCTTCTTGCTGGGATTAAGGACCAACATTTCCTGCCTGTTAGAAATTCTGTGTGTGTTTGCGTGTGTGTGTGTGTGTGTGTGCGCGCGTGCCTGTGTGTGTTTATATGTGTGTGTGTGTGTGTGTGTGTGTGTGTGTGAGAGAGAGAGAGAGAGAGAGAGACAGAGACAGAGACAGAGAGACAGAGACAGAGAGAGAGACAGAGAGACCGAGACAGACAGACAGAGATAACAGAGACAGAGACAGAGAGACAGAGGGAAAGAGACAGACATACACATTCAAAGACAGACAGACAGAATATGCCCATTGTACATGACTAATGATCTACCACAATGGTGAAGCAAGTGAAGCAGTTTTCCTAGACACCCAAAACTGTGAGGTACAGGAAAAATAAAATGCGCTTGTATTCAATATAGCAAGTATTATGTGGGGCTTGAGGTCATTGTTTGGCCCCTGATTATCTTAGATTAAATGTAAATTGCAATTGTTTCTGTTTCAATCAGAAACCCTGAGGGTCTTCACCTCCCATATCGATTTTTTTCTGACTAGCTAAAGAGGCCATTTGCTGCCTCATTTCTTACCTACTCTTAATCCCTGAATAGACATTGCCTGAGTCAAACTGAGACCTGTTAAAGACCTTAGCTTAAAAAGTCCAAGGTCTCCTGCTGCAGCTAGGGCCATCTCCTGTTGTTCCAATCTATATCTGGCCACTGAACCGAGATGGCTCTGGAGGAGAAAGTGGGGCTAGTGACTTTGGATGACTCTCCCTCACTTAAATCAGACTTACTGGCATGTCTTGGCATCACCTCCCTGACATCACGGTCCTCTTCAAGAATGAAGGACAAACAACTACAAGAAAGCATTAATAAATGCTAACAACTGGGGAAATCAGAAAAGGCTCCTGTAGGAGATGTCCTTGTGCTGATCCTTGAAGAGATCTGCTGCTTCTAAGAAGTGGAGGAGCAGAGGGGGAGCTTTCAAGCATGGGAGAAAACGTGCAAAGGTATGGAGAGAGGAGAGGACTGTAGAATACAGGGAATAGTAAATACGCCCATTGTGAATATATTATGCATTAGGGACAGTATTATATAATCATCTTGGAAACAAGTTGAAATGAGTTTGTGAAGAACTTTAAATTCCAAAAAGAAAGTGAAAATATATCTTATATCCTAGGCATTCCATGCCATTTCAATGAGGGTGGGTGATGGGGTGGAAAGGGAGTACAAGTTTTAATTCTTACCTTTGGCACAGAACAGCTAATTATGTTGCCGATTGTTTGGGGTGTATGAGGTGAGCTTCTATAGGGTCAAGTCCATGGTGGAGAGAGGTGGTGTTTTAGAGTGGAGATTTCTCCATCATAGATTGCTAAGGATTTTATCATGCAGTTTCTTGGGAATATATTTGGAATTACCTTCTTTGTTTTTCCTATTTACCCTCAGATGGAATCAGCTTTGTGATTCGTCTAAATGTTTAGCAGATAGAAATGTTGTCAAAATACCTCCATTTAATTCTGGCTGTAGTAGGTTTCTAGTGGAATGATTTAATTTGAAAGGGTAGACTAGAACCTGATTTATATTCTCAGTGTGATCCTTTTTATTGCTCAGTGGTGGTAGGTTTTCACATTGTTAATGCAAAAATGATGCACATATCATCACAACATTTATGGGCATTTCTGGAGGTCCTGTAAGATTCTGGCCTACTACCAAAAGTAACTGATGGCATCTGCGTCAAGGAATGGCAGCTGGTGCCTATCTACTTATCTACCTTTTATATCTTCTTCATTTCTCATTCATGTCTTTCTTTTTCTTCTTCCTTTTCTCATGATATACAGAGAAAACCAATGGCTCTGGATGAAGAAGATATAGGTTTAGATCTCATTTCTGTCATTAATTCCCTTTATTATAACTTTGGGCCAATCACTTTAACTGCCTGGTCTCAGTTTTTTTCACTTGTAAAATAGAGTTATAGGGCCAGATAACCTTTAATGTATCTTTCAGTTTTAGATCGGTGATCCCCTAATTACCTCTTACTTTCATGCTGCATGCTTCCTAATTTCTCTCCCTTTATTTTTCTGTTTTTTTTCCCTCTTTTCCCTCCCTTGCCTCTCCTCCCTCTTATTACTCCATTTTTCTTGTCAAGGGCTTTTCCTAACACAGTTTAGCCTTGCTGATACTACTCAAGACTCAAATAAATGAGTGTCATGCTCTAGCCTAATGAGGCCTTTTGCTGCCTTACCTTTCTTTTCTTTTTGGAGATGATAGGAACTATTTCTGATAATTCCATTCTGAAGATAAGATCCAGCTAACCAACAATCTCACCTTCCTCCTCTCATGTGCTAACTCTTTTATTCATAGTTAGAACTAGTAATGTATTCACATTACTAGTTCTCTTATGAAGGCTCCCTTTCATTCTATGCTGTCTTTTCTATACAATAGAATGAAATTCTCCTTCCCCTTAGTGGCAGGAATGGTGGCATAGTGATTAAGTATTCATAGAAACTACACTGAAGAAAGGACTAGAAGAGGGACTTTATAGAAAAAGGAGAGAAGAGCTGAAATCAGGCAAACCATTGAATCCAAAGAGAATCCTGAAACATGCACAGAGTAGGCCAAGGGAGAGACAGAAGGGGTAGTGAAGACAAAAGGGGAAACACATCAACTATCAAAGATGGTAGGAAAGGAAAAAAACAAGTGAGTAAGGAGAAAATTATTGAGGTCAAAGAGATTGGATCAGAGTTTTAAACACAAACACACATACATACGCATGCACACACCATAAATTCCTTCTAGAATCCCAATAGTTGCAAAGCTGTGGCAAGCATATTTAATTTGCACAGAAATAGAACGTAGAGGGTTCTTTTTCTTCCATTTTTTTCTTTTCTTTAGAAAAAAAAGTTGGTATTCTTGATATCTTTGAATCTGAAAAAAAAAAATAAATGAGAGGAGCAGACTTTATGTAACATAAGTTCCCACAGCAGCTAGGTATTCCATATTGGAGTTACCTGGTCAGGTAGCTGCCCAACATAGAAATTGTTTGGTGAGACGATGGGGAGTTCCCCCTTATTGAATGTTATTTCCTTTCCTTTTAGGATTGGGACAAAAATACTCAAATAGCCTACCTCTTAGGGTTGTTTGTGAAGGAAATATTTTCCACACCTGAAAAGAGAGATAATCAGGACTTAGGCATTAGGGAGCCAGCCTCAGGTTCAGGAAGATCTGAGGTCTCTGGCCAAAGGCCAGGCAAGCAAAGTGGAAACACAGATCATCTGAGTCCCTAGAGGTTTTTTTGAGAGTCAGATGACATGGGACTTTCACAACCAAGTGCTAAAGGAATGTGAGAGGTGAGAAAGAAAGGAGGTGGGAAGGAAGGAGAAAGGGAGCAAGAGAAAGAGAGGAGACTAAAAGCTAATCCCTTCTTCCAGTCCCTAAAGAGGCTGATAACCTCAACCTCCTTCTTAGCTTCTGTTGATGAAATGCCTTTAGAGTTACCCTTGGGGAGGTAGATAAAAAGGCATTTGGTAAGCACTTATTTACAAATATTATCATGTTTGATTCTCCTAACAACCCTGGGATATTGGAATCACATTGGAATCAATATAATGGGGTCTAATAAGCTGGTTATTATGGATATCTAAATGCTACTAAAAGAGATGAATGATTCAAGAGTAAAAGATAACTTAGATGCTCATTAATGGTATTGCCTGTCAAAAAATGCAGAATTCATATTTACAGTCCATTGTCCTTAAAGGGATACAGGTTTCAAATAGCTGTCTATTTCATCAAAAGAGGGGTTCACTGGGTACATGATTTAGGAATAAAGGCTGACACTATAAGCAATTTGGGAGAACAAGGAATAGTTTACCTGTCAGATTTATGGGAAAGGGAAGAATTCATGACACAACAAGAGACAGAGAGCATTATAAAATGCAAAATGGATAATTTTGATTATGCTAAGCTGAAAAGTTTTTGTATAAACAAAGCCAATGCAACAAAGATTAGGAGAGAAGCAGAAAATGGGGAGAAAATCTTTACAACCAATGTCTCTGATAAAAGCCTCGTATCTAAAATGTACAGGGAACTGAGCCAAATTTATAGGAATAAAAGTCATTCCCCCAATTGAGAAATGGTCAAAGGATATGAACAGGCAGTTTTCAGAGGAAGAAATTAAAGATATCTATAGGCATATGAAAAAATGCTCTAAATCACTATTGATTAGAGAAATGCAAATCAAAACAACTCAGGTACTACATATTTCCTGTCAGATTGGCTAACATGACAAAACAGGAAAATGATAAATGCTAAAGAGGATGTGGGAAAATTGGAACATTGTTGGTGAAGTTGTAAACAGATCCAGCCATTTGGGAGAGCAATTTGGAACTATGCCCAAAGGGTTATAAAAATGTGCATACCCTTTGACCCAGCAATACCACTCCTAGGGCTATATCGCAAAGAGATCACACAAGTGGGAAAGGGACCTATATGTACAAAAAATATTTATAGCTGCTCTTTTCGTGGTGGCAAAGAATTGGAAATCAAGGGGATGCCCATAAATTGGGAAATGGCTGAATAAGCTGTCGTATATGAATGTAATGGAATACTATAGTGCTAAAAGAAATGGGGAAGATACAGACTTCATAATAACCTGGAAAGACCTACATGATCTGATGCTGAGTAAGAGGAGCAGAACCAGGAGAACATTATACACAACCACAGACATATTGATTCTGTGATGACCAACTTTGATAGACTTGGCTCTCCTCAGCAATAGAAGGCTCAAAGACAGCTGCAAAGGACTCACAATGGAAAAAGCTAGCTACATCCAGAGAAAGAACTGTGGAATCTGAATGCAGATTGAGGCAAACTATTTGCTCTCTCTCTCTTTTTTTTTCCTCATTTTTTTTTGGTTTTGTTTCTTCTCTCTCATGATTCATTCCATTGGTCATAAATCTTCTTTGCAACTTGACTATTGTATAAATAAGTTTAATGCGAAGGTTTATGTAGAATCTGTATTGGACTGCATGCCGTCTTGGGGGGGAGAGGGGAGGGGAGGGGAGGGAAGGGAACAAAATTTGAGACTCAAGAACATGTAAAACTAAGTGTTGTAAACTAAAAATAAAAAATCTAAGTATGTGTATACCCAGATCTATTTGTGGTCTGTTTAGATGAGCTTGAATAGCACCAAAATCTTTCGGCAAATTAAAATGAAGTACTGGGAAGGGCAGAGTCAAATAGATGGCTCAGTGGATAGGGTGCTGGGCCTGGAGTCAGGAAGACCTGAGTTCAAATTGGATCTCAGACACTTACCAGCTGTGTGATCCTGGACAAGTCAATTAACCTCAATTTGCCTTAATCCCCTGGAGAAGGAAATAGCAAAGTATTCCAGTATCTTGGAAAGAAAACCCCCATGGACTGAATTAGCCTGCTATAGTCCATGGGTTGCAAAGAGATGGACTTGACTAAATGACTGAACAACAGAGGTCAAATCTCACCACCAACTAATTCCCTGCTGCAAAGGCCAAGGTATTTCCCCTCTTAATGTCCCAGAAGACTCTTTACTTTCCCAAACTGCATTAGTAGAGGCATTTTTATCAGTGGGGTTGTCCCTGCCCTGAGGAAATCACAAGTTCACAGCCAACAAGTACTATAAAAATGTGAGTTGTGAATGAATGACAAAGCATTTGTTAAGCACCTACTATGTTGAGGCCCTGTGCTAAGCACTGAGGAGAGAAACCCAAGCAAGGCAGCCTCTTACCTCAAGCAGTTTGCATTGTAATGGAGAAAACACTAACAAAATGGAGCTAGTAGACAAGAATCAACCTTCACTGTTTTAATACTCATAGTCCTGTAGAGAAGAAAAAAAATTTTGGTATTGCAGGTATACATTGAAAGAACTCTAGATACGCACTTCTGATATCAGAGAGCTATAATCTTCGGATTTTTTTTTTTGTTCCAGAAAAGTACATTGGCTAGCATACTTTTGACACTCTAAATGATGAATAAAACATCAGGCACTAAGGGTGTATCACAATAATTTTTAACCAAATAGATGAACTTTGTATTTATTTACTTTTTGGCTACACTTTGAAGCCTTGTTAATCTTCTTTTGGTATAATTCCAAAGTGTCATAAAGTGTAAGGCATACATTACTGAAAATATCATTCTTTCTCCCAAGGATGTGATCTAACTTGAAAGGTTATTTTTTTTCTTGTTATTTATCAAACATTAAAAAGTTTTCTTCTCAGAATGTTACTTGCTATTTTTAAAAAATACACAATCATATATTTTTAAAATTTTATTTTTAATTTATGGAATAAAACAAGCATTTCCATGACCTAATACAATAAAAAAAAGATGTTTGCTCATGAAATAGTAAATCTACTATGCATAACTTGCTATTCCTTTCAAATATACAATAGAATTATCACAGAAATTTCTTTTTCTTTGCTCCCTCCTCCCAAACTAGAGATAGTTACTGTTAGACACAAGTAGGTATGTGTGTGTGTATGTATATCATTCTGTACATCTATTTGTCAGTTCTTTCTCTGGATGCATATAATGTCTTTCTTCATATATCCTTTATAGCTAATTTGGGTATTTGTAATGGTCAAAAGAACTTATTGTTCAAAGTTATTCTTAAAACAATATTTCTGACTGTATACAGTGTTCTCTTGATTCTGCTCATTTCACTCTTCATTATTTTGTGCATCTTGCCATGTTTTTTCCTAAGATCGTTGAGCTCATCATTTCTTATAGCACAGTAGTATTCTATCACAATCATATATCATTACTTGTTCAACCATTCCCCAATTGTTGGGCATCCCTGCAATTTTCAGTTCTTTACCACCACAAAGAGAACTAAAATAAATATTTTAGAACATATAGGTTCTTTCCTTTTTTCCCTAATTGTCTTTAGAAATGGACCAAGTAATGATATTGCTGGGTCAAAGACTACAGATAGTTTAATAATTCTTTCAGCATAATTTCAGATTGGATCAGTTTTCAATTCCACCAAAAATGAATTAATGTCCCAATTTTTGCACATTTTTTTCAACATTTGTCACTTGTCCCTTCTGTCATTTTAGCCAATCTGGTAGGTAAAAAATGATATCTCAATGTTCTTTTAATTTGCACTTCTCTAATCAATAATGATTTACAGCATTTATATGACTATAAATTGTTTTATTTCTTCATTAGAAGATACATTTTAATATTAAAGTTTTATGTACCTTGTATATTGTAGTTGTGTCTTGTTGTTTGATTGTGGTTGGGTTGTAAACAAGTGGAAAATAATACTTGACATCTTTGGGAAGAATGCAAGCTTTCTGAGGGTAAGGACTGCCTTTTTTTATCTCTAGCACTTTGAACTTTGCCTTGCATGCAATTTTTAAAAAATGATAATTACCTGTTGATATGAATTGAATTTTATTAGGGAAAGGTGGAAGAAAAGGCTGCCATTACATTTGGGAATCTAGGAAGCTCTTTTAGCAAAGCCAAGCTGCTGTCTGCTGCCAGGGTCAGTCTCTGTAGTGTAAGGAGGTGGTACAGAGGTCAGCATTTTGTAGTGGGTAGAAAGCTGGCCTCAGAAGCAGAAGATCCCAGATGAGTTACTAATGTTCTCAGTGCTTTAGGCAATTCTCTAAGACTAGCAGGGCAGATCTCCACTAGTAAGGGTGTTGAGGGTTGAGGGAGATGAGGTCTAGGAACCCCAAGACTGGAGTTCCCAGATGGGGTCATTGAGGGGGAGTACCCCTCAAGGACTCAAGTACTGGAGAGGGTTGTGGCCATCTGGAATGAATTCATGATGTCAAACATTCTTTAAGTCAAGGTGGCAAAGATTTATTACACTTTACAGCAGACAAGAGTTCTTAGGGAACCTGCAACCTTACAGAGATGCAGGGAAAGTTTTTACATGAGATTTTGGGGTGAAACATGTCAATCAGGTGTTTTGGGGTGGGATCAGGGAGTAGTTAAGGGATCATCAATTCTTAAAGGAACTTTAAAGGAACTTTTGAATCTACTGTGCAGGTATCTTACCCAGAGTTCACTAGGAAATAGCCCAGACTGTGAAAGGTCACCAAGTCAACTAACAGTCAGGGCTGACTGGAAATATCCAGGTGGCTGTCATCAAATGTCGTTAGACAAGATGAATGTAAGGGAGTATACATATGACTATGTCTAAGATACATATCAGTAAAGTCAGTAAGTAGTAAATATCATTATGGCCCAGTGCACAGCCAATTAGCACATACACAGGGATAAGTACAGCTGGCTGCAATGTCAGGAGGAGAGATAAGTGTTTTGCTAAGGCATGCTACCCTTGAACTGGAGAGGGACTGCCTGAGACAGTATTTTGAGGCTAGGGAGAGATGTGATTTTAGAACTGGATGTGGTTTTGGAATTGGGGTCCAGACACAGGCACCCAAGCAGAGGTTAAGGAGAAATGTTAGAATTAGGGTCCAAGCACCCCATCAAGGGAACTTTCCTCATCTAGGAGTTGCATATACCAGGTTCAGTCCTTATCCTAATAGAGAAGCAGATCATATAAAACTGTAATGTCAAAAGAATAGAAATCAGAGGTGAAACAAAAAAAACCCAACAACACAAACAAAAGACAAATAGAGATACATGGCAGATATCAATGGGCTGTGGCATTTTACCAACGATAATTTGTATTCAAGAAGTAACAAAATGATATCTAATAAACTATTTAACTAGAAAAAAAGAGGGTAGATTAGCCAAGTAATAAGCATGAATGACAGCATATAGGCAAGCCCATTTTGTGACCTTATCCACAATTTATTTTAAAACCTAGATGAGAAGGAAACAAATTATAACCCAACAGAAAATCCTCCATTGTATTGAGTAGAGTTTTCATGTGGGTTTTATGGAAATGTGTGGATCAGCATTCTACAACATGTGATGGGTGCAGATTGTGATGTACTTTGAAGAATGAATTATATGCATTCATAAGATTGGATACATCAAAGATAAGTCATGAAAGATGGTCAGATTTTGTTTTTTTACCTCACCTCCTTGGGTCTCAATTTCTTATTCATATGTTGATGGCCTATGGGCACCCATCCAAAAATATATATATATATATATATATATATATATATATATATATATATATATATATATATATATATATATATATTGGTCTGGGTGGATCATTATTTTTATTTTTCATGGGAAAATAGCTGAGAAAGTAGAGTCTTACGTTTGGACCCCTGACACTCCCTGTGTGATCATGGACAAGTCACTGGGCCTCCTTTTCATCATCTATAAAATAGAGATAATAGTAACCAGAGTCCTTAATCTAATAGAACTGTTGGGAAGATTAAAAATGGAATCATGGATGTAATATGATTTGCATTCTTTAAAAGCCTGAATAAGAATTAGTTATTGATAGTAAACCATGATAGACCCCCAGTCCCATAAGATAATTACCAGAGAAAGAATTAGTTTGTCTGTTGACTTTTTCTAAAGCACTGAGATTTATCAAGTTTGCCTTGGGGGGAGGTGATATCGCATGGTGGTTATCTCTTCTGATGGAACACAGGGGAGGGAATTCTCTTTAGAGAAATATAGAGCACAATGCAGTGTGGATTATTTTGCACGGTTTATTATTTTTTAGATATTCTCAATATTTATAAGGTGATTATGATATATAATTGATAAAAGAATGTTATAAAGTACACTAAATTGAATTTTAATGCCATATTTCAAGCAGAAATGCTTTTGCTTTAAATTGAGTTTGAAAATAGATTAAGCACAAATTCAATGGTATCTTGTTGAATAAATGTGTTACCAAAGAAAATAGAAGATTTCTAATAATTATCATAGCTACTTATGTTAATACACCTTCCTTTTTCTCCATTTTAGTTCATTACAAATAACATACTTTGAACAGGCACTCTTGTATGAAAAAGTGTGATTCTAAGACCAGCAACTGCAAATTTATAAGCAATGATTTGGGTTAAGGGAATTGATGAAAACCCAACACCTCTGTATATGGCTGTGTGTGTGTGTGTGAGAGAGAGAGAGAGAGAGAGTGATAGAGAGAGAGAGAGAGACAGACAGACAGACAGACAGAGATGGAGAGACACAGAGAGAGAGAGAGAGACAGAGAGACAGAGAGAGACAGAGAGAGACAGAGAGACAGAGAGAGAGAGAGAGAGAGAGAGAGAGACACAGAGAGAGACACAGAGAGAGAGAGAGAGAGAGAGAGAGAGAGAGAGAGAGAGAGGGAGGGAGGGAGAGGGAGAGAGAGAGATGGGATGGAGGGAGGGAGAGAGAGAGGAAGGGAAGGAGATCCCAGAACTGACTCAGGATGACCTCTTTTTAGAGCTTACTTAAGTTTTTCCCTGCCTATTTCAATTCCATTAAATCCAGTGAAAATGGACACAGTAGGGCATAGAGCTTGGAGTCAGTAAAACCTGGATTCAAGCCTATTCTCTGACTTACCTTGGCTGTATGATGTTGAGGAAGTCTCTCAATCTCTCCATGCCCCACAAATCTCTCTAAGATTATGAGTCACAGAAACTGTTCGGGTCTGCCTTTTTAGAGCAAAATCCTCCCTGGAAATATTCTCTATGCTGAAAAACTCACAGGTCTGCTAAGAGATAGATAGACAGACAGACAGATAGATATCGACTGCTGGATAGATTTGTAGTTGTTTAGTTATTTTTGGTGATGTCTGACTCTCTGTGACCCCTTTGGAGTGTTCTTGGTAATGATACTGAAGGGATTTGTCATTTCCTTGGCCAGCTCATTTTCAAGTGAGGAGACTTAGGCAAATAGGGTTAAATGACTTGCCCAAGGTCACAAGGCTGGTGAGTGTTTGAGGCCAGATTTGAACTCAGGTCTTCCTGAATCCAGGTCCAGCACTCTATCTATTGTGTCACCTAGGTGCTCCAATATAGAAAAATAGGCATATGTAATACATATAATGAACATAGATGTCTATATATTTACATACATATTTTGTACACACAATATACATATAGATATACATATATGTTTAAATATATTTGTAATCAATCAAAAAGCATTTATTAAGTGCTTACTGTATACCAGGCACTATCCTAAACTCTGGGACTAAAGGAAAAAAATTATACAATCTCTGCCCTCAATCTATCAGTCAACAGTTAGCAAATACCTACTATGTGCCAGGCACTGGGCCAAGTGCAGGACCTCCATTACCTTATATTCTCTCAGGGAAGGCAAGTTCTCCACATGTAGGTCTATACAGAAGCACATACAAAATAAGGGAATACTAATTTATGTGGGGCATTAGCAGCTGGAAGTAAATAAGGGAAGGGTTTATTTATAGTGTGGTGCTTGAGCTGATATCTGAAGGACTGAGAGTCACATGAGGATGGGCAGTACTGAGAACAGGAGATGAAACAAAAAAAAAAAACTGGAGAATACCCTGGCCCTTCCACTCAAGTCCCCAAAGTCTTTATTTCAAAAAAGAAACATTTTTTTTCATCCTGTGTATGAAGATGACATGTTTCTATTATATTTGTATGAAGCCAGAGAATGAGAGAAAGACAGAGACAGAGATCTAACCAAATGTTCTGCTTTCTCTCTGCATCCTTATAAATCTGAAAAAGTTCCTCTGGGCATCCCTAATTTCATTTACACATCTAAAAAAAGAAGAGCTTCCAAGTAAAACTGAGGCCCTCCCCCCTTTGTGGCCATCAAATCGAACCACTACAAAAATGGAACCACAAGTGAGCTGATGGTATGGACAGTGATGTAAATAGTAGCCCTCCCCCTACCTCTGACTAAAAGAAAAAGATAAACTCATTGTCCCAAAGAAGAGGTGAAGACAGTAACCTAGTGGGCAAATGTTGGGAGTCAATCTCAAATGTTTGCTTTTTGGCCCTTGACATTCTCATCTGATAGTTTGCTGTTGTAATACTGAAAACATTTGAATGCCTAACATAAAAGACTACATGGCAGATGAAACACAGAAAGCATTAATTTTCCCCCTCCACCACCATCTCCTAAACACCTCTTGCTTCGGTATTTTAGCCGATTTAAAATAACCATCTGTCCCTATTATAGCGTTGCCTTCTTTTTCTTTCTTTCTTTCCCACTTGGGGATAAAAAAAAAAAAAACTACCATCTTAAGACTTTTTTTTTCTTCCAACATGAACTTATTTTTTAAGTAACAGGCACACAAAGGAATTCACTTGTAAATTATTACAGTTACCAGCAAAAGTAAATCAAGCCTGAAAGAATAATTTATTTTGCCTCTGGGACCAATTTAGATGTGATTCATGGCTGAGACCTGTAGGAACCTATATGACACACTTTGCGGTTGTAGTTTTTGAAGAGACCCTTTTGATTATAAGTTGTTGAAATATTGCAATCAGTATCTACAATACCCTCTCATGAACTTTTAATCCCAAATTGATGCCGTTTTCACTTGGGAAAAAAAGGATTGATTCAGGAAAATAGTTCTTACATCATCTTCCCTGTCTGACATATAAACTACACAGTTATATTTGGCAAGTAAATTGTTGAGACAGAAGTGCAAAAGATGGAAAAAGTGGGTGTGAGGTCTATGTTGGAAGTGGAGAAGGGAACACTAAAATGCTCTCTCCCACTCCAATGAACAATCTGTAACCTCTGTTAGAAGCTGGTGTAGTTCACATCTAGCTGAGTGACCATGTGAGTAATTCAAACAGGTCTTGGGGAAAGACGGATCTCGGCTCCAGGTGATTCCTACCCTAAGTGAACATTGGGTTGGTTCTATGGTTAGTCTTGTACCTCAGATGAAAACCACATCCCTGATGTTGGTGTATGGCTGTATCTGAGCACCTAATTTAATAACAGCTGGCATTTATGTAACACTTTATAATTTGCAAAGTGCTTTACAAGTAGTATCTCAGTTTATCCTTACCCCCTCAAGGGAAGATAGGTGCTAGTATTATCCATACTCTACAGATGAGGAAACTGAGGCATACAGAAGTTAAGTGTGTGAGAAATGATTATTAATAACCAATGATTGGGGAGATCTAGAGTTCCCCCTTTTTTTTCCAAAGTCCTCATTTTAAAAGCTCATTGTTCGAACATCCTCAATCTTGGTCAAACTACACCCAACCTTACAAAGAATCTTGCCCAATGTGTTCTACACAGGTTTGGGTGGAGATAAGTTCTTCATTTAGATTGCCCAAGGCTGGGGGTAACTTAGAAGTAAATGACATAATCAAAGCTATAACCCCTCTCCCCCAGCCCTTCATCAGACTAGGTCCACCTCTCATTATAATATTCATCATTCTCTCATTAACTGTTAACCAATCAGAGTCGATTGCCACCCTCAGGAACCTCCCCCCCTTCCCCTTCTAAGGGCATACACTGTTATTGGGGTCTTTGATATTGAATGATGTGCTAGTGTTATTAATAAAATCCTTAATTAGACAGAAACAATGTCTCTCAAACTTTTTAAACATCGTAAGTCACTTGCCCAGGAGTAAATGTCTGAGGTAGTGTTAGCCCTGAAATGTTACTGCCTCCTGGTGGGGGGTTCTACCCCCTACGCCCCTCCACTGCCCCAGGTGGATTTAGCTCTTTAACAATAGTACAGTATCTAATAATAGTAGCACCTACTCTGCACCAGGCACTGTGCTAAGGGCTTTACAATTATTTCCTTTGCTCCTCCCAACAATCCTGGGAGGTAGGTGCTGTTATTATGCCTGTTTAACAGATAAGAACCCTGAGACAAACGGAAGTTGACTTACCCTGGATCACACAGCTGGTCATTTTCAGACACAGATTTGAACTCAGGTCATCCTGATTCCAGGCCCAATGCTCTACCGTACTGTACCAAACAGAATGCCAGAGAATCACAAACTTTGGGATTTTGAAAGGGACTTTATTTAAAAAAGTGAAAAAAAACCCAACAAAAAACCAAAACAGTTTCCTGTAGAACAGGAGCTCTTAACCTTGGGTTGTTGAAAATATTTAAAAAAAAAAAAACCTGCCTATGTACATCTCAATATAATTTGTTTCCTTTGCAATCCTTCAGATTTTACTTTGTGAATTTAAAAAGATTATTCTGAGATAGGGTCCATAAGCTTCACCAGACTAACTAAGGGGTTCAAGGTATACAAAAAGTGAAGCATTTCCATTCTAGTCCGTACTTTAATCCATTTGGTGAAGAGAAGCCAATCCCCTCCCCTCTCCTCACCACTCCCCAGGTATCCCATTCTACCTTTGGGCACACTAATTATTAGGATATTTTCCCCAGCATCAAGCTTAAGTCTGCTTCTCCACAATTTCTACTTTTCCCTGCTTATTCTCTTGTAGATCAGATAGAATAAATTTAATTCCTCTTCCAGATGAAATCTGGTCTCCTCCAACCTGAGAACCTGGGTATGGGGCCTTTGGGTATATTGAATTGATTCTCCATCTTTTGAGAGCAGTTTTGTCTCTGGCTAGCCTCGGCACTGGATAATTAACATTGTACATATTTATTCTACTGCAAAAAAAAGCATTTTCATTGCTTCTCTGGAAAAGTCACCCCTAACAGTTGTTTGAAGTATTGGAGTCATTTACTCATTCTTTGTTTGATTGTACAAACCTCAATTTGAAGGCTCCTCAAGGAATAATTTCTCTGTCACCATTGTGAGTGAGGCCAGTGAACTGTGGGCATTTGTTAGGATGGGGGTGAAGTTCAACATGGGAACTGAGATTCAGTGTGCTGTAGGTGAGACACTTTTCTCACCTGAGGTCATGGTTTGCTCCTGCTCCTGAGTGACCTTGAGCTGATAATTTGTCATTGTGGATTTTGGTTTATTACCCAGTAGAATAAGGGAATTGGGCTTGGTGATTGATATAACAATATGAAAGACATTGACTTTCTCACACCCGAAGGCACTTGGAATAATTTTTTCGGTAGTTAGGAACTATTTTTTTGTTTAATTCATGAAATCAATCAGACATGTCACCACATTTATAACCCCTTTAGTTCAGGTCAAGTCATCTCTTAAGTAAGCTATTATACATGGCTTCTCTCTTGTCTTCTTCCTTCTAGTCTTTGCCCTCTCTAATCTATTCTTTCCATAATAGCTCATGATATTTCTGATGCATCATTCTAGTGACACCATTCCTCTGTTCAAAAACTGTCTCTAAAATTCTTCCCAGGTGTCTCTGAAACAATGCCTTTCTTCATTACTAATAGCGCAATAGTATTTCGTTACATTTATTTACCATAATCTGTTTAGTCATTTTCCGATTGATGGGTAAGCTTTTATTTTCCAATTCTTCGCCACTGGAAAAAAATAGCTATAAATATTGTTGTGCACATAGGACCTATTCCTATGTATAGGATATCACCATATTGCTTTCCAAAGGCAGAAACAATTAATTCACAGCTTTCCTGCAGTCCATCAATGTGCCTGTTTTCCCACAGTCCCTCCAACATTTATTATTTTCTTTTTGTGTGTGACAGGTTTCTCCCTCTCATAGACAGATTTCAGGTAGAACCTCAGAGTCATTTAATTTGCTTATCTCTAAATATTAATGATTTGGAGCATTTTTAATATGACTATTGATAGCTGTGGTTTTTCTTTTCCCTTGAGAACGGTTTATATGATTGAATATTTATCAATTTGGAATGGCTCTTGTTCCTATAAATTTCAATTTGTTCCTGCTTCCCATTGCCTATTGAATAAAGTATAAACTTTTTATCCTACCATTCAAGATTTTCCTTTTTTATTTTTTTGGTTTATTTTTTTTTATTTTACAACACTCACTTCCACAAGCTTTTGAGTTCCAAATTTATTCCCCCCTTTCCCCCTCCCTCACCTCCAAGATGGCATTTAATATGATATAGATTTTGCATATATGTTCACATTAAACTTATTTTAACAATAGTCATGTTGCAAAAAAAAATTATGATCAGTGGAATGAGCCATGAGAAAGAAGAAACAAAAACAAAAAAGAAAAAAAAGAGAGAGCAAATCAAGTTTTTCCTTCTTGCAGCTACAATTTGTCTTGCATGTTTCTGCAGAGCTGCACCAACGTGACAACAATGCTGCTTACAGCTGCTGTGGAGGTTTAAGGCCAATAACACCAGCGCACAGGAGGGCTGCTAGCACAGGTTCTTTGATGTGCTTTTCTAAGGAAAGCAACTTTAAGGGGTTAACAATCTTACTTTAATTAAACATACGTATATCCATCACTTAGTTCAGGGGGAAAAGTCAGCACCTTGAATTTCAGAGAAAACACAAACAGAAATTACAAGCAGAAATTATATAAGCAGAGCAAATAACACAAACCAGCAGGTATGGTTTCTAACTGTCTGTCCACAGCAATACATACATAATTATCAGAGAGAAAAGCACCAACATCTGGGTTTTCAAAGTTAACAGCTACCCAGAGTCTTGTCTAGCAAAATCACAGAACACTCTTCCAATGAGTGAGCCCCAAATCAAAATGCTAACCTCACAATATATACATATATATATATATATATATATATATATATACACTTCTTCAGGGTCAGAGGATATCCTAACCATGTGACTCAAACTTGTGTGACTTGGGGATTCTTGTGACTTAAGGAGGTCATCAAAGACTCTTGATTCAATCAAATACTCTTGATTCAATCAAATACTCTTGATTGAAACAAAGGCAAGATTCAATCAAAGGCACTTGATTATAGCAGTGGTAAGAAGAACTAGAGCTCCAAAATAAAAAAAAAGAACCAAACAAAAAATCCCACTTTGCTTGCCATCATAACCAATGAGCACATTGTACCCTACTCTTACTTGACCTTTTCTGATCTCTGTGATTTCAAATTCAACTCAACAGATATTTAACTTATTGATAGTTTCAATTATACCTAGAATGAAATATATTCCTCTCCTACACCTCTATTTTGATCCCTTGAAATTACTCTGTCCTGAAGACCCAACCTCAGATGGTAGCTTCTGATGTGGTGAATCTTCCGATAATACTGTCAGCTGAGAGTGATCTCATGTTTCTCATAGAACTTTGCCTGGAGCTCCTCCTTACATTCAGGACATCATTTCTAGTATCAGAATTATTTCTGTGCAACCCTTTCTTTTCTGTGCTTTTGAGATTTTACTCCTTGAAAACAATTTCATCTTTGTATCCCCAGAACTTAGGTCAGTGCCTGGTATGCTGTTGGTGTTTAAGAGATATTTAAATTGAACTATGGTTTTAATAAGTGATGCTAAGGAGGTGATGGGATCTCAAATTTAGAACTGAAAGGCCTAAAGAGATGGAGTGACTTCCCTAAGTCACATAGTAGCAAAGACAGGATTGGATCTCAGAACTTCTCATATCAAATCCAATGCTCCTTTTGCCATACTGTGCTGCCTCAACTCTCTTTTCTTCCTCCTCTTCATTTCCATGTCTGTTTTTCTTCTCCTACCTTCATAGAATCATAGATATACAGTGAAGAGATCGAAAAGATTATCAAATCCCATTTCATCACTTTACAGATGAGGCAAAGTGAGGTGCCCCACCCCAAACCCCATGGGTAGCACATATCTGAAGCAGGATTTGAAGCCATCTTCCTGACTCCAAGCTGAGCACTCTGCCCACTGCATCACTTAGCTACCTTGTTTTTTCCCCTTTCCTCTCTTCTCTCCACCTTTACTGTTCTTTTCCTCTTTCACCCTTCTCTTCTTCAGTTATTTTTTTGTCTCTTTCCCTTCTTCATTTTCTCTCTGAATACCATCCCTTTCTTGCCTTTCTCCCACTTCTATCTATAATCTTTTAAAAATATATTTAAGTATATCCTATTTAAAGAACTACACACATGAATTTGTAGACTTACAGAATTTTAGAGACTTGAAAATCAGCTAAACCAACTGTTGCATTTTAGTACTTTTACGTATGGCCTAGGATAGAAAAATGCCATGTACATTGTTCATGAAACAAACTTGGGTCCACGAATTTTTTTTTAAGTAGGACACATCTAGGCATGCTGATAGACCTTGAAGATTTTAGGTATAGGCCACAAAACTGGATAGTTTGGGCATTCTTTCCTCTCTATGACATTTTAAGAAAAGACCCAAAATTTCAATTCCACACAAATTTTCATTCTGAATTGCTTTGTGTTACCAATATGATGTTTTGCCTTCATAAAAATGAATAGCTTTCTCTTTTTTTCTCCCTCCTAAATGAAAAACTGGGACAAGGTCAGAAAAAAGTGGTCTAGTTGTGGACAATTCTTTGATTTTTTTTCCTATATATGAGTTACAGAGAGTGAGGGATGGCATCATGGTGAATAAGGTTTGTTAGGATGTCAGTTTCTTTAGAGTATTTTTAAATACATAAAAGCTGCTTTTCTCCCCCATCAAAGTTATCCTCAAAGCTCAAATAGGCAATTTCAAGAAAAGCTTTTAAACCTTTAAATGCTGATGGGGATCCTCTCCCTAGATATGGAGTCCAATGATGGCTTTCAGTAAATTCCTGCCTCAGCTCTTAAAAATTGTAAAGCTCCATCTCTTCTGTGCAAAAGCCTGTTTGAGCACTTGTAATGCTAAAATATAATAAGAGTTTTTAATAAAAAAATCATCACTTCACTACACAACTTTTAGAGTATTCTAAAAATCGCCTGCTGCCCTTTCCTTTGCCATGCTTAATTTCCTCTGATTCTAAGGGAGAAGGGAAAGTAGAAGCCCCTTAGATGTCAGGGAAAAAAATAAGCACTGAACTTCATTTATGGGAAATGACATTTCAGGTAGAGGAATTCATTCCTTTCCTTGGTCTCACTGTGGACACTGAAACACATTCTTTATCCAAAGGTGTTTTTGTCATATGTTAGCAATATAACGTAGCTTTCTATTGTTCTCTTAATTTGACAAGGCCCGATTGAACTTTTGAAAAGAAATTTTGTGCCAAAAAATCACTTCTGAACTAAATTTCTTTCTGGCATATTTTAGCTCAGCAAGAGTTTCTTTCATTGCTTAACATAATATAGCAGGAATGAAAAAGTAAGTTGGCAGAAGAGAGAATATAAGCCATCCTTTGGATAAAAAAAGGAATTAGAAGAAATATAGAAGGGGATATAGAAGAAAAAGAAACCTCACTAAATCAAATCTGGAGAGAAAGAAGTAAAAGTGAGGGTCCCAGGAAGGAGAACAGCAGATAGTACTTGGAAATGTCATTTCCAATATTGATACTGTTCTCAGTCAAAGGACTCTAAAATTATGCCATGTTTAATCAACTGTTTCTCTGTCTTTATTTTGATAATTAATAGAGACTTTTTTTTCAACACTGCTATGTGATTAATACCAACAGGACTTGTTTGAACTGCTAAGTTAAAATTGTGTTTCTTAGGAGATTAATCCAATTTTCTGTTCCTTTAAAGTCCATTCTTTAATGGAACCATGAAATAAGTAGCTATAATTAAACATGGGGCCAATGATAATCCACAGATTTACTGAAATATGTACATATCTAAAGGGGATATAGAAGGAAAAAGTGTTAAATGTGGAGAGACAAAAGTTAAAAGGAAGATAAGAAGGAGAACAAAAGAGAGATGATGTATTACCTTGAAAACTGTTCAAAATTTCAATGTATCTGTGACTCCTCTGATAATCACATACTCTTTCTTAAGGTACAGATTGTGACCACTTTAAACATTTTTATTATGTAATTTTTCTTTCTCTGTCTTTGCACAAATCTTAAGTACAAGACCTACCTAACATGCTGGAAATGTTTCTATAAGATTTTTAATATTCCATGGGTATCGGTATAGTATTTGGGCAATCCATCTGTTGTGTATTCAACCTGCATGACTTACTCAACTCAAACATTTCCTGTTTTCTTTCTGTTGATTTAAGTTGTAGTTAAAAATTCAGTGTCTTCTTGGCTTGTCTTTAGTGAGATTAAACAGAATATTGTCACCATCTTTTGAACAATAACCCTTGACTAGCCTTCTTTCTGCTTATATTTATATTTTCAGGGCTTAACACAGTACTCAACATGCGGTAAGGGCTTAATACATGTTTGTTGATTTGACCTGCCTTTTTTGAAGACCATCATTTCCTAGCTTCATTACCATCTTTGCTCAATACTGAATAATTTAGTCTATTTCCACTGCTCTTGATGGGTTGTTTCCAAACCATTTGATTTTCTCAGCCATCCCAAAATTTCTTCTCTGATTTCTCATCACTTCATGAAGGCACTCCTGTATTATACCAAGAGAACTCAAGTCTAGGGCAGGTTCTACCAAGGTGGCAGAATGTTAAACCCAAGAAAGCCTAGCAGTCAGTCAATCAATATGCATCTATTAGATACCTATTCTTTGTCAGGCTCTGTGCTAGGCACTAGAGATATAAAGACAAAAGTGAAACAGTTCTGTTCCTCAAAGGACTTACATTCTAGGCATGGACTTTTAAAAAATAATATTTTATTTTTTCTCCCAATTACATCTAAAAACAATTTTTAACATTACTGGTTTGTTTTTAAGTTTTGAGTTCCAAATTATGTCCCCTCTGTCCAAGGTGGTAAGCAATCTGATATATGTTATATGACTTTTTTTGACATTTGAAATTCAGTTTAGCTAAATTCATAGTTATTCAAAATGAAAAAGCTGGCCACCAGTGGATTTTTTAATTATAGAAATTCATAAAGAATTCCTGCTAAGTAAGTCATAGAGCACCTACTGTTCTAGGCATTGTGCTAAGGTTTTTTTTTAAACAATTATTACTTCATTTTATCTTCAGAACAACTGAGGTAGATGATATTATTAACTCCATTTTAAAGGTAAGAAAACTGAGGCAAATGGAGGTTAAATGATTCATCCACAATTAACTAATAAGATTGAATTCACATATTCTTGAAACAGAGCCTAGCACCTTGTCCACTGCACACCAGCTACCCTATGCAGTCCTGACAAAGAGTGAACCCATTTCAAAGAGGGCATCTTGGTGGTTAGAATAGCATTTATACTGATGAGACTCTGGTTTTGTGAAGTATACAAACAGTTTCTTTACATTTATAATGGGAATTATAATCCTTCCATTGCCTTTTCCAGCACTCCCTAAACTGAAGAGAGTTTTGCAGATTAAATGTCATAATCAGTATGAGGCTCACTGTAACCATAAAGATCATGATTGTGGATTTAGAAGCAGAAAGTGTCTTGGTCCAACCCCCTCATTTTATACATGAGGACATGAGGCCCCAAGAATTTAAGTAAGTTGTGTGAGGTAACCCAGGTAAGGAGAGATAGAGGCAGTACCCTGTCCAAGGCTGACTTGGGCCAGTGTTGCTTCCATAATACTCTGCTGCCTCCAAAGTGTTATATAAAAATTGGCTGTTCTTATGATTCTCTCAATACTAACCCTATCTGCTTCCAATGTTTAAAGTCCCATCATCCCAAAAGGAGGCTACAAATTATTTCAGCTTCCAAAAATCTATAATTTCTACCCAAGTGACAAATGATCAGATAGAATATGAAGACTTGTTTGAACTGCTAAGTTAAAATTGTGTTTCTTAGGAGATTAATCCAATTTTCTGTTCCTTTAAAGTCCATTCTTTAATGGAACCATGAAATAAGTAGCTATAATTAAACATGGGGCCAATGATAATCCACAGATGGTGGATTGGTGGATATCCTTTAACCATTTTGGGTGGATGACAGGGTTCCTCCTGCACCCCTCCCATAAAGCTATGATTTGAGTCATAACCCTTGAAAAGCAGCTACCTATGAAAAAATCCTGGTTGGCAGAAAAGATAGAAGTTAGCCCTGTCCTCCAAGATATATTAAAAATGGATTTCATTCTTCCCATCTACATAATTTCTTTATCATAGGGTCATGGATGGTGAAATGGGCATATCATGAATAAGATTATAGATTTTGAAATAGAAACATTTCCAGAGAGTGAAATCCAGAGTTAGACCCACAGCAAGAAGGCAGAACCAGGATTAGAAGCCAGACTCTGAAACTCCAAATCCAATGTTCTTTCCACTGCACATCATTGAAATGTTCATTTACAGTTGCATTTTAGTGATGTGAACACCTGGTCATGTAGACCATCAGTCAAGCTCAGTGAGCTACAGCATTTCCCCATTAGATTTCATTGTTGTTTGCTATTTTCATCAATAAAATGCTGAGTGCTTTACAATATATTAAAATGTCACCCGGTAAAGATATTTTCTGAGAGATTTACTGGGAAGCAATTTCCACATTACTAGCTTGATATCCCAACTGTTTCTGCTACTATCCAAAAGGGAACACAGATCTTAAGGTGGGCTTAGATTATTTGAATACCTAAACATCACTTGGGTTCTCTGATTACACAATGAATCAGAATCTCAGGGACAGTTTAGTTCAAGATTTTCATTTTACAGGCAAGGGAAACTGAGACTCTGAGAGATAGTGTGACTGTCTTCAGTTTATAGAGCTACTGTGTCATTCATAAGATCCTGGCTATGAAGCTGGAAGCAATTTCATATATCATCTAGTATGATTTCCTCATTTTTCAAGAGAGAAAAGTGAAGCCCAAGGAGATGAAGTGATATGCCCAAAGTCATAAAGGTAGTAAGTGTCAGAGGTATGATTTAATTTTTTTTCTACTTAATAGTATTTTTTTTTCAATTGCATGTAAAAATAGGTTTCAAAATTCATTTTTATAAGATTTTGACTTCCAATTTTTTTTCTCCCTCCCTTCCCTTTCTGCTTCCCCTTTTCTCTCCTCAAGACGGTGTGCAATCTGATATAGGTTATACATGTATAATCATATTAAACATATTTCCACATTAGTCATGTTGTGAAAGAAGAATCAGAATGAAAGGGAAACCATGAGAAACAAAACAAACAAACAAAAAAAAACAGCAAAAAAAGAGAAAACAGTCTGCTTCGATCAGCGTTCAGACTCCATAGTTCTTTCTCTGGATGTGCTTAGCATTGTCCATCATGAATCTTTTGGAATTCTCTTAGATCAGTGTATTGCTGAGAAGAGCTAAGTCTATCAAACTTGGTCATCGCACAATGTTGCTGTCACTGTGCACAATATTCTCCTTGTTTTGCTCACTTTACTCAGCGTCAATTCACATATGTCTTTCCAGGTTTTTATGAAATCTGCCTGCTCATCGCTTCTTATATAACTTGTTTATCCATTCACCAATTGCTGGGCATCCCCTCAATTTCCAATTCTTTGCCGCCATAAAAAAGAGATTCTATAAATATGTTTGTACATGTGTGTCTTTTCCCCCTTTTTATGATCTCTTTGGGATACACACCTAGTAGTGGTATTGGTGGATTAAAAGGTATGTACAGTTTCATAGCCCTTTGGGAATAGTTCCAAATTGCACTCCAGAATGGTTGGATCAGTTCACAATTCCACCAACTTTGCATTAGTGTTCCAATTTACCCACATCTTCTCCAACATTTATCATTTTCCTTTTTTGCCATATTAGCCAATCTGATAGGTATGAGGTGGTACCTCAGAGTTGTTTTAATTTGTATTTCTGTAAACAACAGTTATTTAGAGCATTTTTATATTACTATAGATAGCTTTAATTTCTTCATCTGAAAACTGCCTATTCATATCCTTTGACCATTTGTCAATTGGGGAATGGCTTGTATTCTTGTAGATTTGACTAAGTTCTCTCTATATTTCAGAAATGAGGCCTTCATCAGAGACACTCATTATAAAAATTGTTTCCCTGCTTTCTGCTTCCCTTCTAAGCTTGGTTGCATTAGCTTTGTTTGTGCAAAAACTTTTTAATATAATGTAATCAAAACCATCCATTTTGCATTTCATAATGTTTTCTATCTCTTGTTTGGTCATAAATTCTTCTCTTCTTTAAAGATCTGACAGGTAAACTATTCCTTGTACTCCTAAGTTGCTTATGTATCACCCTTTATGTCTAAATCATGTGTCCTTTTTGACCTTACCTTGGTATACAGTGTAAGATGTTGGTCTATGCCTAGTTTCTGCCATATTTTTTGCAGTTTTCCCAGCAGTTTTTGTCAAGCAGTGAGTTCTTGTCCCAGAAGCTGGAGTCGCTGGGTTTATCAAACAGTCGATTAATATGGGCATTGACTACTGTATCTTGTGGAGCTAACCTATTCTGACTTGAATTCTTCTGACATCAGAGGTAGCATTCTTGCTGTTGTACCCTATCTAGAGTCATGGCTGGTTCAGTGCTTTTTCCAATATTTGAATATTTGATATATGGACATCGGGTTAAGTTATTTTCATCCATCTTCTTGAAAAAAAAACAACAGAAAGGATAGGAATTCCTATGTGTTCCATCCATGATCTTCTTCTCTATAGATACTTTTCCTTAATGGTTTTGTCTCTTATAGCATAAGCTATATCAACTCTGAGCAGAAGACTCTCAGATCTTTATCAAAAGTCACAGTTTCTCTTCTGAGCTCCAGTCCTGCATTTCCAAATGCCTTCAAAATGAGGAGCATAGCCTAGGTAGCTGAATATTCCATTGACAATTCAAACATGATATTTACTGAAGAGATTTAATCATCTTCCTTCCCTCCTTCCTTCCTTCCTTCCTTCCTTCCTTCCTTCCTTCCTTCCTTCCTTCCTTTCTTTCTTTCTTTCTTTTCCAGTCTTACCTGCAGTGACTACTGATGGGTCTGTTCCCACTATTAAAAGTATGGGAACTTAGACCTGCTGTATGTCCGGTCTAGAACAGGTCACCTCATTAGGCAATATCATGGTCCCCCACTTCCAGGGCTCACTACAATGATACCTGAATTAGTATGGACACCCAATCAGCATAGTGCATTGTCACTGAATGATATGTTTTAGTCTGCTTCGTAATTGGATCACAATGTATGTTCTAGGATACATGGCTGATTAAATTATGTATCCTAAAACAAGGGGTGGAGTGTGTTGGTAAGCAAAATGGCCTTTGTTTTCTTTGAGTAATCCTTACTAGGTGCTAAGCCCCAGGCCCAAACCCCTATTTAGGTGTAAAACCTATGTGAGTGTGGATTGGCAACTAAGGTAGAGCCCAAGGTGGGGCTAACTCCAGGGAGGGTCTAGTTTACATGTCTGGGAGAGCAGAGGCTTTTAGACCATGCGGGTTTAAGTCTGCCTCTTTGTGACAATTCTAGGTCATGTGGGTGAGTCACATGTGTGACTCACCCCTGATGCTGAAAAAGATGTAAAAACCAGGGGTTGGCTGTCTGTTCTTTGGAGCTCCTCCTTACAGCAGTGGTGGCACGTGACTCTGGGCCAGCCCTTGTTCTGAGCTCCCAGGCTGAACCTAGATGTTGGTAACTATGAATTGTATTGGGTCTGTCTGTTGATGTTTGTGATTTGTTTGTAATTTGCTCTGAAGTTCAGGGTGCTGGATTTTCCCCCTGAACTAAGTGAATGATATTTGTATGCTGAATTAAAGTAAGCTTGTCAACCCCTTCACCTTTCTTTCCTTAGTTAAGCAGATCAAAAGAACCTGTGCTGTTGGCAGCTTTCCAGGTGCAGGCTGTGGGTGGATCTTGCACCCCCACAGAAGCTGCTAGCCGGATTGTGGAAACATGCACTACAGCTTAGAACTCCCAAGCTCAAGCTGTCCACCAGCCTCAGTTCACTGAGTAGCAGGAATTATAAGTGTTGTGGATATGAAACCAGGTGTAGGATTACTTATTTGCTTGTTTGTATTTCTGGTTAATGATATCTTTCCTCCATTCATCAAAACTTAAATTTTATATGAATCAGCTAACATTCATTAAGTGCCCACTCTCTGCAAGGCACTTGATTTGGAACTAGGTATACAAAGATAGCACATACCTTAAAATTCTTGACTCCAAATGGATTACATTCTACTAGACAGACATTAAATATGAAATATAAATATATATATATATATATATATATATTACATATATATATATATATTACATATATATATATAAAGTATATATAAATATAAATTAAAATAATTTGAGGAGATAGAAAACCCTAATCACTGGGGTATAGGAAGAGGAAAAACTTCCTGTAGAATGTGTCATGTGAAAAGGACCTCTGAAGAAATAAAGAGGAAGAAGAAGCTCGGTCCATGAATGTAGAAAAAACTCTGCCAAGGTCAGTGCTGAGTTCAGAGAATAGTTAGTATGCTGTATCACTTAAATTTAACGTTCTTAAAAGGGTAGAAGTATGAAATGTATAGACTGAAAACAACGAAGTCTCTTTAAGATCAAATGGGGGGAGGGGGTGCGGTGCAGCTGGTGGTACAGTAGATAGAGCACTGGCCCTGGAGTCAGGAGGACCTGAGTTCAAATCCAGTCTCAGGTACTTAACATTTACTAGCTTTGTGACCCTGCAAGGCAATTACCCCAATTGCCTCATTAAAAAAAGAGCAAGTGAAAGAATTTGTATTTTTTCCATAGGTAATAGTCAACTACTGAGTATTCTTAATCAGGGGAATGAAATGATATGAACTATATTTTAAGAAGATAATTTTGACATTTGTGTAGAGAATGGGTTGAGGAAAGGAGAGGTTTTGGGCAAGATCAATTGGTGAGTTATTAAAATAGTTTAGGTGAGAAGTCATCAGGGCTTGAACTGGGGTGGTGTGAGTGGAGATTAAGGTGTCCACTGTGAGAGATGTCATGGAGGTAGAAGAAACAAGAGTTGGCAGCTGATTAGAGAGGGGGAGGAGTACAGAAAGACTGGAAAGCTCAATTGTCTTTGACTCTCCTCTCTCTAGATCCTAAGCATCTAACCCGTGCTAAATCCTGTCAGTTCTGCCTCCCAAAGTCAGTCTTTCAATGACCCTTTATTAAGTGCCTGTTATGAGCCAGGCCCTGTGCTAAGTGCTGGGAACACAAAGAAAGACAAGAGTCCCTGCCCTTAAGGAGCTCACTGTCCCTTGGGCACAGTTGCTTCCTTGACTCTCTCTCTGTTCCTATGGCCACCAACCTAATTCAGACACTTAGAACCCAGTACCTGAAATATTTTCCTGGACCCCCAGCAGGTCTCCCCATCTGTGATCCTTTAATTATTCCAATCTAACCTACATACTACTGCCAGGACATAGCTCTGAACCCAGTACCTCGGGGCTCAAAATGTTTAACATAGTAGGCAGATACTCAATAAGTTTTTGGTGAGCAACAATGGTTATATATGGGGACAAGTCCAGAACAAATGGAATGAAATTCACTTCTTTCAGTCTCTTGTTTTTAGCCCAAAGGAAAGTCATCTGTTCTATGGAATTACAACAGAGGGAGACCTCATTTATTCTGTATTGGAGAACAATGAGGAATGCTCTCACATTATTTTTTCCTTTATTTACCTTTCTAAGCAACAAAACTTTGTTTCTGAAAAAAAAATTTCATGTGGCTACCCTTCTGAAATAGATTGCATGCAGAAATAGAATGTGGTCTACAATCTATATAATATTTCATTCTTGCTCATGCTCTATTTGTGTGTACTGCAGGGGAGAGAGGGAAGGGTTTGTAGACAGTATTCATCGTTGCTTGCTCCACACTTTATACATATGGTGGATCAGTCTTCATCAATACTTATTCCATACCAGCATATATATTCAGAGGAGAGGTGAAGGAAGGAGGGATACTAACAACCTCATCATAGACCTATCCAATGTACATCATCTATTTTCATTCCACTATACCTAGCCCCAAAACTTCTGAAATGTGTCATCCAAGCAAACAGATAGCCACCCTCCCTCCAAGTTCCAAACACCTACTGAAATTCCCATAGCAGTACACCCACCTAAACTTTACTGACTCTCTCACCTTCTTATCTTATGTAAACACACTCTCACCTTAACCACTAATACCTTGTCCCTGCTACCACACTGGCTAATCATGAACTCAGGTGCTTAGCTACCAATCAACTTATATCAGCCTGGAGGCTAATGTGACTAGTCTTTGCAAATGCTACTGAATGCCCTACTACGAAATTTAAAACACTTCCTTCTACAGGAGATTAGAAGAGGATGACTAATATTTATAAAGCACTTTAAAGTTTGTGAAGTGCTATACAAACATTGGGCTGATAGAAAGTGCAGTGGATAGAGTGCCACACCTGGAGACTCCTCTTTGTGAGCTCAAATCTGGCCTGAGACACTAGCTGTTTGACCCTGAGCAAGTCACTTATACTTGTTTACCTCACTTTCCTTATCTGTAAAATGAGGTGGAGAAGGAAATGGCAAACCACTCTAGCATCTTTGCCGAGAAAACCCCAAATGGGGTCAGAATGAGTCAAACATTACCGAAAAAATGACTGAACAAAACCAGCAACATACAAACGTTGACCCCCACAACAACCCTGGTAGGTGAATTCTATTATCCCTGCTGATGAGGAAACTAAGGCAGACAGAGCTTAAGTGACTTGCCTGAGTTCACATAGCCAGGAAATATCTGAGGCCAGTTTTGAACCAGTTCTTCCTGACTCCAGGCCTAACCTCAATCCACTATGCCTCCTAGTTAACTCTCTATATCAGACTCTGTCCCTTATCTAAATGGTCTGTCATTGTATGTTTCTGTTCTTCCTTTTGCACTTTCATTCTTCTCTGTTCCCAATGTGTCCTCCGCCCCCCCCTCGCAGATTCCCTGTTTTGTTTTCCATAGTTGTGTGGCTAAAGCCTAAGGGTGGAAGCAAACCCACCTCCAGTCTTCTGTTACAGTCTCTTGGTCCCTCAGAAAGCTTTTTGAGACTTTATTGTTGTTTACGGGTAACCATGGCCCCAAAGCGATCCCAGAGCAATGAGCCTAGAGAAGTCAGGTGTCACTGCATTATTGTTAGGCAGGGGCAATTGGAGGGGCTCAAAGAGCATGAGCAAGAGAGTGCCATATGGCTTCCTGTCCTTGGGCCGTTGTTATATAACCAATTTTCATGGGCCTGCTCTTTTTTGTAATGAGATGCATGCCTAATGTGGTGGCTTCAACCTGTCACACTCTGTGTGCCTCTTGTTAGTGGTTGGGTAGGGGTCCCTCTCATCTGTTAGGAAAGCCTTTTGGTACTTATCACTTTGGCCACCAAAAGCTTACGATGGCTTGGGTCCACGTTCGTATCCAACTCGTCAAAGCATGAAGAGTTCATCCTACACCAAATGGATGGCTTTTGAGATATTCTCTTTATTTTGGCTCCCTGAACACTCTATTCTGTAAGGCCCAGTCCACTCCTACCCAACCCTATCATATATTTAACAGAGCAGACCATTTTTCTTTTTGGTTTTGTAAAAAGAAGACTCCCTACTTGCAAGCTCAGTATAGCTTCAGATATGAAATAGAAGTCTGTCGCTTTGGCCCTTGTTTGTGGTAAATTAAGCTTATTATAACCACAGCTTTCGTTTTCCTTAGAAATATGTTTTAGGCTTTGCCAGGAGTACAACTGCTTTCCATCCCAAATGCCAGCATTTCAGCAAGTTTCTCAACATTTTAATGAGCCTGCTTACAGAAACAAACATATGCACGAAACACTGAAGGCAAAGGAGAGCCTTGCTCCCCATAATTACTTTTAGCAAAAGGATTACTTACATCTTCATAATTATTCAAGTGATTTGGTATGGGGAATTTTGCATTTTAAATGGAAAATTACAGCCCCATCAAAGCCGTAGCAAACGAGCACTTTTGCGGTAGCCTGTCATCCTGGGTACAATACAAGGCAGATACAAGCATCTCAGCCCACTTCCCACTGTACTGGCTGCTTGCTCTAGAGGATTTGCTTTCTCAGTAAAGGGGTGGGGGGGGTGGGGCATGAATTGATTCCCTGGGCTCTGCAGCCCACTGTGAAAAGCAAGCTCCTGAGCTCTAGATTTCACATTTCTTTAAGCAGCTCAATGTGCCCTCACATTCTGAGGCTGTCTATCTGAACTCTTCCAAATGATGTGAAGGCTTAGTTAGGGATCAATAAACCTGAAACTCTTGTGGGACCAATGAACCACTTTAATCACTTTCAAGAGACAAAAAAATATTTTTAAAGTTTTAGCAATAGTAAACCTGTTCCAGTATTTAGCTCCTGGCG
Source organism: Trichosurus vulpecula (assembly GCF_011100635.1). Lineage (NCBI taxonomy): Eukaryota > Metazoa > Chordata > Mammalia > Diprotodontia > Phalangeridae > Trichosurus > Trichosurus vulpecula. The sequence goes on from NC_050577.1 coordinate 32,776,898, forward strand.
CATGGTAGGCACTTAATAAATGCTTATTGATTAATATTTCTCTTGTAGGAATGCAGGATTTAAAAAAAATTCTGTTCTGCGAATTCAAGCAAACAGTCTACCTGGGTAACATCTGGCTTTGGATATGATTTCTGATTTTATGATTTATAAAGAGTCAACATTATCTTGTATGTTGCTATGCTCTTATGTTTATTCCAAAGGAATTTTTATTATCAACAACAAAAAAAAATCTTCAAGTAAACAAAATACTGAGATAAAATCAAGCATAAACCGTAGGCATTATGGTGTTTGTAATTTGTTTTCAATGTTCACGTAAACACTGACGATAATGTTTCGTTCCATGCTGTAGCTGTCTTTTCTGGGCAGGGGCCGGTGGGGGGGAGGATTTTTTTGCTTTTGTTATGTTTTTCTATAGTCAGAATCTGAGTGTGCATTGTAGTTGCAGTTCTCTTTTCTTTTCTCTAGATTACTCCAAAAGGGCCCCTATGTTTGTTGTTGTCACTGTGGGCTTTTTTTTTTTTTTTTTTTGTATAGCACCTACTATACGCCAAGAATGGTGCTAAGCCCTTTTAAAATATTATCTCATTTGACCCTTGCAAGCCACCCTATGAGGCCGACACTGTTATTATCTCTGTTTTACAGTTGAGGAAACTAAAGTTAAGTGACTTGACCATAGTCACACGGCTAATAAGTTTCTGAGGTCAGGTTTGAACTCAAGTCATTCTGTCTCTGGGTCCAGTACTCTACTCATTCTACCACCTGACTGCCCCCAAAACAAAAAAGGAATTTATCATTTCTTCTTTATCATAGCCTAGTAAGAAACCATTATTTTGTGATATCACAATCCATTAGCTATTCTCCAATCATTAGCATGTATGAGCTCTTTTATGTTTTTTAATTTTCTGTAATAAATAAATGCACTGTGCATATGTTTATGCAGAGAGCTATTCCATTCCCTTTTTGTTAACATTCTTAGGGTACCATCCTACTCCTGGGATCGACTCAAAGGGCACAATATGTTTTGTAACTTTTGTCCAATGTTGTCACTTGTTTTCCCAAAAAGTCTGTAATGATTGTTGGATCTGCCAGAATTGGAAAGCCATTGTTGCCACACGTGTTTGGTCTTCTCTCTCTCTCTCTCTCTCTCTCTCTCTCTCTCTCTCTCTGTCTTCATATATATATATATATATATTTATGTATATATATGTATATATATGTATGAATAAAATGACATATATTTTTACATATGGACAACTCCACCTGAAACAGCGTGGTCAAGTGGACAAAGAACTTGTCCCAGAGTTAGGAAGCCAAAGGTTCAAATCCTGCCTCAGATTCCTTGACTGTGCTACCCCGGGCAAGTTATTTAACCTTTCAGGGCCCCCAGCCAACGCTCTTAGCCTCCGAATTGTAGAGAAGTGGCTAATATACATTAGCAATGGAAGTTCTTGATGGAGAATTATCTAGACCAATGAAATGTTTAATCTGGAAAAGAAAAGTTAATAATAAATAATAACAACAATAATAAACAATATGCAGCATGCTATTATTCATATGAAAATACACAAGGGATTGGCCACCAGCATTCATTAAAGTTCTACAATGGTCAAAACCCTGGGGAAACAACATTTTAAAAAGTCAGAGTGTAGTTTAAAAAGAAGTCGTGTGTGTGTGTGTGTGTGTGTGTGTGTGTGTGTTTAGATGTATAAAATGTATATGTGTGTATATCTATCTATATCCGGAAGGGGTTAAGACCTGTAATTTCCTTGGGATAGCGGATACCCAAATGGTTAAACTCCCTCTACCAATGCATATTGAGACCTTCCCTGCAACTTCATCTTAAAAGTCTGCCTTGGGTGCTAAGGTATGTAGGCAGGTATATGATTGTGTGTGGTGGGTGTGTGTGTGTGTGTGCGGACAATCTTTGTATGTATGTTATACACAATTATATGTGCATATAACATTTGAAGTGGCACACTGGATAGAGAGACAGGCCTGCAGTCAGGAAGACCTGAGTTCAAATTTGTCCTCAGACACTTACTAACTGTGATCCTGGGCAAGTCACTTAACCCCATTTGCTCTAGTTTTGTCAACTGTAAAATGAGCTAGAGAAGAGAACAGCAAACCACTCCAGTATCTTTGCCAAGAAAAACTCAAATGGGGTCACGAAGAGTCGGACACATCTGAAATGACTGAAACAGCAATGACAATTGAATAAACACATATATCATGATGTCCTTTACGTTTATAAAGTTATGACCCTATGGATTTATATAAGACAGACATAAGCCTTGAGAGGCTTTCCAATATGACATCGCCTTAGTGATCCTTGAGGAGGACAATTAGAACACAATCCCAAAGAGCTTCAGCTGTGTCTCCCTCTATAGGACCATATGCACTGTATTGGTTCTCTGAAACAACCTTTTGATATTTGTTTTGAATTAAAGCTGAAAAATGAAAAGTTGAGATAAAAAGTGGAAACTGTCTTGATCAGATGTTGGAAACATTAAACGGAAAGCTTTGCAGCTGGTACTACCGTAAGAAGGCTGGGGGAAAACAGAAGACAAAAGAAATTCTTGTTGAATGTCTTGACATTTGCCTCTCTAGCAATGGCAAGGACTGAGCTCAGCAGACAGTGAGTTAATAAGAGGCTAATCCCGCATCAGGAGGTCTAGCTGAGACATCTTTGAGTGATTAAAGAGAGAAGGCACTCAGAAGTAATTTTCAGCAAGCACATAGTGTTAGAGTGTTTTTCTTAACCAGAATAAAGCTAGATACCCTAAAAATAACAACATAGTTTTATGTCAGGCCATCAAAAGAAAATAGCTTTAAAATGTATTTTGTACTTTCAGATTTTTGCATCACATCTGAAGGGTATTTCATCTACTCAAGATTGTCTTCCAAACCTCAATACAGAATGCCCTAAAATAGATGAAAAGACTGATATTTTACATATTAAGCATAGTATACATCTCTAACAGGGCTCGGAGTAGGATGAATAAATTTGATGCCTTGATGTTTCCACTTATCACAGCAAAACATCCTGATATTTCTCTTTCCTGGCCAAATAAATGAAAATAAAACAAATTCCAACCATCTTCTTCAGTGTCACATAAATGTATCTTGGAAAATGGTAGAAATGTCAACTTCAACAATTATTTCCCTTGAGACCAATTTTACTTCAAATCAGGCTGAAACAAGTTAGGGAAACTCCTAGAATAAAGTATTAGTGTCTCATGTTGTTCAGTTGTTTCAGTCATGTCTGAGTCTTTGTGACCTTGTTTGGGTTTTTTTGTCTAAGATACAGGAGTAGTTTGATATTTCCTTTTCTAGCTCATTTTACAGATTAGGAACTGAGGCAAATGAGGGTAAATGGCTTGTCCAGGGTCTCACAGCGAGGCCACATTTTAATTCAGGTCTTCCTGATTCCAGGCCAGGCACTCTACCCACTGAGCCACCTGGCTGCCCTTAGTGTCTCATAATCTGGCATAAAAGGGCATATTCCCTATTTGAGTGACCATTTGTCATGAATTAACTTGCTGGCTAAAGAGCTGAGTGCATGGCCAACTACCATCTCTGAATTTATAAGCCTAAAAGGCAGCCATTCCACATATTATCCTTTCTTCCTTCGAGGTTCAATTTCGGTCCAACCAACATTTATCAAAGGCTTGTTTTGGGCTTTAGCAATCTATCTAGGCATTGGGAGAGATATACACTTAAAAGATTCTATGTGAAGCCTGTATCTACCTCTTTAGTGAGCTTATTGCCATTGAAATCCCCAGGTCTTCTATAGAAGGAAGGCTGCCCTGCCTCGTCTCCCCCAGGGACCATGGTTATCAGGTAGGTAACAAAGTGTATAGAATGATGGACTTGGAATCGGCAAGACCTGAGTTCACAATCTGCTCAGATGCTAGAGATTCGGCCTTGGGAAAGTCTCTTCGCCTCTCTGAACTTTGTTTTCCCCATATTTAAAGTGATATAGTAATAGTGTCTTCCACCCAGGATCCTTGGGAGGTTCAAGTGGAATAACATCTGTAAAACACTTCACAAAACTTAAAGCACTATAAAAATGTGTGCTATTATTATAGCACCATTTGCAATTTATGAAGCTTAGAAGAAGAACATGAATTGTGGTCCTATAAGCTAGACTTTAAATCTTTCAGGGTGATTTTTCATCATCTTAATCCCTTCCAATTTGTTTTCAATTTCCAAGTCAGTCATTTTCTTTTTTTAAAATTAAGATTTTTTTTTATTTTTAGTCTACAACACTCAGTTCTGCATGTTTTTGAGTTCCAGATTTTCTTCCCCTCCTCCCTCCCCCCCAAGACGGCATGGAATCCCACATGTCTTCTACATATACCTTTGTATTAAACTTATTTACACAATAGTCAAGTTGTAAAGAAGAATTATGACTAATGGAATGAATCAGGAGAAAGAAAAAACAAAACCAAAAAAAAAGAGAAAAGAAAAAAAAGAGCAAACAGTGTGCCTCAATCTGCATTCAGACTCCATAGTTCTTTCTCTGGATGTAGATAGCTCTCTCCATCATGAGTCCTTTGGAGTTGTCTTTGAACCTTGTATTGCTGAGAAGAGCCATGTCTATCAAGGTTAGTCATCACAGAATCAATATATCTGTGGTTGTGTACAATGTTTTCCAGGTTCTGCTCTGCTCACTCAGCATCATATCATGTAGGTCTTTCCAGGTTATCATGAAGTCCATATCTTCCCCATTTCTTATAGCACAGTAATATTCCATTACATTCATATACCACAACTTGTTTAGCCATTCCCCAATTGATGGGCATCCCCTTGATTTCCAGTTCTTCGCTACTACAAAAAGAGTTGCTATAAATATTTTTGTACATATGGATCCCTTTCCCACTTGTGTGATCTCTTTGGGACATAGCCCTAGAAGTAGTATTGCTACGTCAAAGGGTATGCACATTTTTATGGCCCTTTGGGCATAGTTCCAAATTGCTCTCCAGAATGGCTGGATCAGTTCACAGCTGCACCAACAAAGTAACAGTGTTCCAATTTTTGCACATCCTCACCAGCATTTATCATTTTCCAAGTCAGTCATTTTCAAAGTACAGATAGTTCTTGCTTTCCGTAAATTCCATAAATCTCTTCATAAAGTTTTACTTTTATATAAAGTGAATTTGCCCCTACCAACTCACTTTACTTAGCTTGTATAACGAAGGCATAACACAAAATAATACCAATACACAAGTCATAAAATGTACTAAAATACAGACATATTAAAAACAATAAATAGAATTATGAAATGAAAGGTAAAGTTAATGATAAAGTATGAACAGTACTATACAGTAAAGTTAATATTCATTGTGCTGCCCTTTCCCCATCCAACTGCACCTAGCCTTTATCACTAGGGGCTGACTTTTCTACTTTTTTCAATGTAGCCATTGAGAAATGTTTGAATAGCAGCTGTCTTTTTCCCTGGTATATCTGAAGAGAGCAAGCAATATTATCCTCACCTAGCCTCTGGACTTTTAAAAATCTTGAAGTATTTCCATCCATCTTTTCAATATAAGAAAAAAACATTCAAATGATAAAATGCTTCTGCCAACTGTTTTTTTTTTCTGTGAACCTTTTTGCTTAGACCTTGGGTTCCAAAGATTCCCTTTCTTCTTCTGCAATTTTTATGGCTAGGAACTCAATCAGATTCTCATGTGAAAGTTCTTCATGAGTCTCAAAACTCCTCCACATCATTCTCATCCACTTCTTGCCCCAATTTTTGTGCTAATTTTCCAATTTTGTTACTCACTTCTTCAAACATTTTATCTTCATCAAATCCATGAAAATTGCAAATGAACTATGGCTAGTGTTGCCCTGTTGATTCTTTTCAATGCTCTGGGATTTTCTGAGTGGTGCACAAGAGAAGGTTGTAATTCGCAAGGCCCAGATGCATTCCTTCCAAGCAGAAGAGTAAATCTATTTTTCAAAGCTTTATACACCGGCAGTTCTTTTTCTTCCCTCCACCAAGATGTACTCCTAGATGGCATTCTTTGATAAAATTGCCCTGTTTTGTCTACATTAAAGATTTGCCCCAACAAGTGGGGACCTTCATCTATTATTTTTGCATGAACCCTTGAAACATCTTTGCTGCTTCGGTATCTAGCAACCTTTCCTGACATTTACACATTATGAAATCTTGCATGATTTTTAAATCATGCAAGCCAACCACTGCTTGCTGTATATACCTGTGTTCCTTCAGAGTGCTTTCTCTTTAAGAGGTAAAAGAAGATCTTCAAAGATGCTTTGAGCCTTGGTCTGAATCGTCATCATGCTTAAAGGTATATTCTTCTGAGTCTGGTCTTCTACTATCCAAAGAATTCATCATTTTTCCATCTCTATAATAGTAGTTTCTCTCTGTTTTGACAGATAAGTCAACTTCAAACTGCCTTTTGTGTGCTTCTTTATCTGGGAAGCATCTTTCACTGTGGAATTTACAGTCAACACTGCAAGACTAAGGTCATGTGCTATCAATGGCCACTTTTTGTCCTCCGTGTTTTAAAATTATTTTCATTTTCATTTCCAAGTCTATTGGCTTACACTTACAAGATATTTTACCTTTCCCTCAGGAGAACATTTGTCATCAGCTATGATTAAAATGTAAAGATTGATATTGAACATAGGGAGAGTCACAATATCACTCATGGTCTGGACACACAGTAACTGACTTAGAGATGCCTCAGCTTCTCACTACTCTGTACCCTGTCTGCATCTTACAGCATCTTATTGTACAACATTTGCTTTGCCTAAAGAATTCTTTTTGGAGTATGGATTTTTTTCAGAATTCTTTGTATAGAGTTAAATTTGCATAATGTGAATTTATGTAAAGTGAGAACTGTCTATATCTGTACCGGCAATCCACAAAAAGAAAAGACTGACAAACTAGGAAACCTGGATTGTAATCCTAACTCTTGCACAAATCTCTCTGGGCCTGAGCCTTTATATGTAAAATGTAATTCTCATCTATCACTCCAAGAAGGATGTGCAATGGCCATACCCTGGTAAAACTGCCTTAGCAGACAGGCTAAACCACTATGAGGGTAATTGATAGACCTCAAACCCATTGGTGAGTTAGTGGAGTGTCTACCCCAACCATGTGAAGACTTCCCCCCGCAGAATAGGTGGATAAGAACAATTTATTCCAATGGCCATGAAAGCAAGCTAAGGCAGGTGCTACAGAGCATTTAAAGCTTGGTCAGACATAGAAGATGCCAAGGTCATTCACCTCATGCTTGGCCATGATCAGTGATCCTGACTTTTGTATTGCCACTAGACTTCAATGATTCTGGAAGAGAGAGTGAGGCTGACATCTTTGTGCAACTCTGCCTCACATAAATCCAATTCACTCCTGAGTCAAGATGTCATTCTGTGATGTTACTGGTCCTCTTCAAAAACAAAGGATCATCATCATCAACAACAACCAGATATGTAAAATGAGTGAATTGGAGTAGGATTATCTTTTAGAATCTATGAGTCAGAAGCAATCTCAAAAGCCATCCTATTCAGTTAATATTTGAACAAGAATCTCTTGTACAACATACCCAATGGAAGCTGTCAAACATTTTCTTGAAGACCTTCAGGCATTGGAGAACCCTCACTGACATGGCATCATTCATGGAAAGAACAAAGGTGTGAAGTCCAAGCATCTGAGTTTGATTCAATCTCTGCCACCTACTAGTTTGGACAGGTCATTTCAACCATCTGGCTGTCAGGTTCCTTATATTTAAATTAAGAGTGTTGCATCAGGTGATCTCAAAGATATCTTTTCCAGCTTTCAATCTACAGACCCTTCCTACCTGTTTTATCTTTTCTTTAAAAAAAATCTAGTCTTGTAGGGTACTCTTAATTTCTTTCAAGTCTTTATTTCTAGTTTAAGAGACCCCATGAAACCATAAATAAATATTACAACAGCATGAGCTAAATAGAGTACATAGTTTCATATGATAAAGTAGGACTGACTATGGTCTGCTATTCAGCTTTCCCCACTCTAAGCTTTAGTTCATCATCAGAAAAGATCATAAACAAGATGCTGAGATAACAGATAGGGGCAAGATATAGCTTTGCTTTGGAAGATAGAGCTGCCTGCAGTGTGGAATTCTTTGATGTATGAATATATATGTTGTTGTTATCCTTCATAAGCAGCAAAGGCTTTACAAAGAGCAAATCATGGCAGGGCAATAGAAATTTTTCTTACTGCACAGTTGAATGATCAGCCTTGGTAGATAAGTGTAATGAAACAGATGCAATCAATGTGGGTTCCACTATGGCATTTTATAACATTCTAAGTTGAACCTCATCAACAAGCAAGAAATTTAAGCTGCTTCAACTTTAAGTACACAGACAGAGAGAGGTTTGCAATCAAATATAATGGTCAGGGGACTCAAAGTTACCCAGAAATATACATCATGCAGTGAGTTGTAAGGAATGGTCTAAGCATCTGTAGTGAACTATGTGCTTTTTCATATTTTAGAACTTGGGATTAAAAACATGCTTGTTAAATTGCTTTCTACTTTTTAAATAAATAAGGATTGTTTTTTTTTCTTCCCTCCTTTCACTTCCCAGCCTCCACTTATCAGGAAAAATAAAGAAAAACAAATAACCGTGTCCAATATTTAAACTCAACAACAAAAAAATTCCCATGTTAGCCCTTTCAAAAAAAAATCATGTCTCATTCTGCATATTGTGTGTATCACCACTGCCCTAATCGAGAGATGGGCAACATACTTCATCATCAGTTCTCTGGAATTATGGTTGGTTACTGCATTGACCAGAGTTTTTAAATCATTCAAAGTCATTTGTCCTTTTAGATCTCCCATTAATATGATGTAAATCATGAATCCATAAACCTGGAGATGAAATATGACGCCCAACTCCTGCCAGAGAGGAGAAAAATCTAAACTTCAGTAGGAGATATAAATTTACAGACATAGTCTTATGTGGGAATTTGTTTTGCTGTACTATATATATATATACATATATATATATATATGTGGGTAATATGAGTATTTTTTTCTTTCCTTTCTCTTCTTTCTTTTAAAAATGTGCTCAGAAAAAAGTTTGTCTTTCCAATGTTGTTATTATATCATTTCTCCTGGGTCTGCACAATTCACTCTAAATCAGTTACCTGAAAAATATGTTGTATAAATTTAATGGAATACTATTGCACTCAAAGAAATGACAAAAGGGATACTTTCTGAGAAACCTGGGATTACTAAAATGGACTTACTAAGTTTCTTAGAAAACCGAAAGTAAAAAAAAATTCTTTAAAATCATGTAAACAATAAAAATAAAAATAAAACTTAAAAAATCATGTTCAGCAAAACAAGAGAGTTCAATTAGTGACAAAAATGTAACTCATACTCTATGACGCAGAGGTCTACTATATTTTATTAGTGGTCTACTATAATACCTATAGAAATGTAGGTAACACTTTCACATTTGAATGGTGTTGTATATCATCTCATTGAATCTTGACAAATCCATGTGAACTGGCTGCTATTATTATAGCATTTTCCATATGAGGAAACAAAGGTGGGGAGGGTGAGTCCCTTGCCCAGAGTTAAATAGTTATTAGATGTGAGAGACAGTATCTGAATATGTCACATCCTAATTCAAAGTTTCTAGCTCTATTTACTTTGTAATATTGCCTCAAATTCACAGGTTTGGCAGAATTTAAATCACCTTGGGTTAAACTACAGGGAATGGCCCAAGGTTGTTTTGTTTTGTTTATCTCTCTGGACTTATATTAATTATTACTGCATTGAATGGTTGATTACCTGAGGCTTAGAGAGCTTATTTTTTCTTTATTTCTCAGGCTTTCTTTTGGAATGAAATTTATTGGAATTAGCTATTGAAGCTCCAAAGTAGCCTGAGTTCTCTATGATGACATAGTGCTACTGTATATTTAATTTAAACACTAACTTGATATTGTAATACTAACATATTTCTGGCTTTCTTGACTTATTTCAAATCATCTGCACCTTTCCCGGACTGTGTCTCTCCCTCTACTTCTCCCCCCAGCAAGGGCCTTCACTCTCAGATTACCTCTCATTTACCCTGCATATATCTTAGGCATATATAATGGTTTGCATGTTGTTTTCCCAATTGGAATATAAGCTTCTTGAGGGTAGGGATTGTGTTTTTACTTTTCTTTTTATCCCTAGTCCTTAGCACAGGGCCAAGTATACCAGTAGACCCTTAATAAATATTTGTTGTCTTGAAATACTATAAATATATTATTCAGGTGCTAGGAAATAGCTCCCTTTCTCTTTACATATTGGGAGATTCACTTTTGTCTGTGTAACCTCTCTGTTTAGCAGAGGACTTTGCACACAATAGGCACTTACTGTTCATTGCTGCATATGCCTTCTTTACCCTAGCCCATTGCCCTTCTCCTTTCCCTTTGTTTCTACTCCTTTTCTTCGCTCCTCTTTTCCCTCTCTTCATTCCTTTTCTCCTCCTCCTGTACTCTACTTTGTCGCACTTCCACACATGTACACTACTCCGAAGGGCCTGATTTTTAAATTTTTCCTTCTACTTTTTCTTTCTCTATTCATCTCCTTCATCATCCTTTCTTCTCTGACTGCCCCTTTCCTAAATCCTAAGGGGACAAATTACCAAAGGATTACAGTCAGATTTGTGGCATTAGTAAAGAAAGACAACCACTCCGATACTTATTTTACCCTATGGAAACCCTGAATTTGCATAAATATACTTAAAGTAAATTTATGGCAACGATTTGAGGTCAGTTCTAGGACTCTGTGCTGATCAATTGTATTTTGCCACCCTGGCCTAATGAAGTTCATAGTTTTTTAACTGCTATGATCTAAGTATATCTGATATTGAGACCCCATTTTATAATTCTCTCTTCATAAATATAGCCAAAAATTCAGGCTCATTTAGGCCAAATTTGTAGAGCATTGTAAGCAATAAATAACACTTTCCTCCCAACAATCTTTCAATATTCATAGTATATGTGATGCTTTCTCCATTTCATAGCTTAGGAAACAGAGAGTCAGGGCGATGAGACACATTACTCAGAATGCTGGGAAGCATCAAAATTGACATTGAAACCCATGGATTTCTCTTCACTCTGAGAAAGGTGCTCTTGTCATGATGCCTCATTGCCCTCTGAGACCCAATCTACTCATTTCCTCTATTAAGTTTGACCTTTGGGAATTAGATGTGTTTATATCGTGTGTGCTTGTGTACGTGCGTGTGTGTTTCTAACTGCAGCTACCTTTTCTTCTAGAATTAAAAGCACTGAAGTCAGCCAAAGAAACCAAAGGCCCTTGAAAATTAGAAGAGGAAAATGAAATCTGGTGTTTGACACCAGAGGGCTTGTGTACATCACTTTTAATTAAAGTTATTGGGAAGAGCACAATGAATACTCTGGAGCAGTTCTGAAAATAGACATTTGTGCACAATGCATCTGACCAGCCCAGGAAACAGTGTAATTAAAGAAGGGAATACAAATGTTTCTCCATCTTCTGCAATACTTGCTCTCTGTCTCTGTCTCTGTCTCTCTCTCATATTCCAGATGAGCTTTTCCTCTCAAACATGGCTCTTCCCTAAACATTGTCTCTATCTTGACTGGTACCCCTCCCATCTCCCATTTCTGGGATCCCTCACGTCAAGAATCATCCTTCATAGGAACTTCTGTAATGTTATCAAGTTTGGTATCTCTCTAACTGTGACCTGTGAAGTGGGAAACCAAATCTAAGCTCATGGTCGTTCATTCAGTCAACAAACTTTTATTCAGGGATTACGGTGTATCTCTGCTAAATATTGGGTATAAAAATGCAAGCAAAAAGAAAGTTTTTGTTTGTTTGTTTTTAAGGATTATTGAAGGCCATGATTGGCCAAAGGACAGAGGTGACAATCATAGCGACAGGTCAAGAAATAACTTTAACAGTGGCATTATGGATTACCTGGAGAGGTTAGTGCTGGGGAGGCTATTGAAGAAATCAGTAGTACTCAAGCATGGCAAGAATGAATACCTAATGTGGATCATTCAAACAAAACTCTAATAGAAATGGCCTGGATCCTTGTTAAGCTCTTTGAGAAATGACCCAAACTCATTTATAGGTTGGCATCATACTTTCAGGTAACAGCAGGGCCTGAAAATATTTCTAAAGATTTCTTTGGATAGCCTGCCCATTTGCATGATAGTTTTGAAGAAGTTAACATTTCTTGGTAGGATCATTGTTGTAATTGGAAGAACACTGGATTCAGAGGAAGATGGACTTAAATTCAAAGATTGCTTTGGCTGCTTACTACTTGTGTGATTACAAGAAAGTCCTTTATTTGGGCCTCAGTTTTCTCCTCAATAAAGTGGCTGGAGGAGGAGGGTCAGGCTTCCTAGGTCCCTTCCAGCTCTAAATTTGTGTTTCTGTGAGGGAAACATTATATACTGCTTTTCACCTAGCTCTGCAATATGTGCTAACGTTCATATTTAGAGAAGCAGGATTTTATACATATATATATATACACACATACACACACATATATATATATAAATACACACACACATATCTATAGATAAAAATGTATGTGTATATATATATACACACACATACACACACATATATAGATATAGATATAATTAGATAAATTATATTCGTATGTGTATATATACATACACACACATATATGTATATATAATATATATATACACACACATATATATAGTTAGTTGGTTGGTTAGATTATAATTTATCCCCCTAAGTCTACTATCTATCTCTTTTGTTTTTATCTTGTTAAGTACCTATGTATGGATATTGTGTCTAATTATTCATTGCTTCCTTACATATGTCTATATTTATGTGATTTAAGTGAAAAAGTAATGAAACTTTTCCCAATCGAATGTAAGTTTCTTGAGGGCAGAGATTGTTTTTTGTGTCATCAGCAAATAGTAGGATACCTGGATTCTTGTAGCTGTCAAATGATAGATAGATAGATGTATACATGTGCATCTAACTTTGCATATACATATATATATATATATATATATATATATATATACACATACACACATCTTTATACGTGCTTTATATATATATACATTTAACTTTATATATACACATACATATTATATTATATGTGTGTGTTTATAATATATGTATGTATTATATAATATATGTGTGTATGTTGCTGTTACCATCAAGCAATATATGTCTATGCATGTATACATGTACACATGTATGCATACCTGTACATGAATATTATATACTACATAGACATACATATATGAACACCTATACAGACGTATCTGCTATTCCTTGATCTCTCAAGAAATGACCAGTCCACTCTTTTTGGGGGGGGTCTTCTTTGAGGAAGAGCTTAATAGACATGGTGCCATTGTAGGGAAATAGACCTCAGAGCAGAAGTCTTTGACAATTCTCGGGCTCCTCTAAGGGCTAGGGAAGTGAAGGGGAGAACAAGATGAAGCTGCATGTGGCCCTCAGAGCCAGCAGAGAGGAAGAGGAGAGCAGCATGGACCAGAGCTCCTCTGCTGGCTCTGGCTCTTCCTTGTAAGGTTCCCTGGGTGAGGGAAGACACAGAGGCTCATTTCCAGCCCTCTTTCAACCTCCTCCTTAAAAGCATCCACCTGCTCGAAATAAGAATAACTACTCAGCCCTCGATAATCTTTTATTAAACACCTACTGTTGGACATGACTGGAAATGATTGAACAAATGTGTCAGTCAGTGTGCTAAAGTTAAAGTGGGAAGCCAGCGCACAATGGGTAGAGCACTGGTCCTGGAGTCAGGAGAGTCTGAATTCAAATTCTACCTCAGACACTATCTGTGTGACCCTGGGCAAGTCACTTAACCCTCACTGCCTCCAAATTAAATGAGAGAGGGAGGGAGGGAAGGGAGAGGAGAGAGAGAGAGAGAGAGAGAGAGAGAGAGAGAGAGAGAGAGAGAGAGAGAGAGAGAGAGAGAGAGAGAGAGAGAGAGAGAGAGAGAGAGAGAGAGAGAGAGAGAGAGAGAGAAGGGGAAGCCATCAGATGCACTGTTGCCATGTTCTTTTGCCCCAGAACAAATTCTGTATCCTGTCTCTTCTCCACAGGACTGATGTATTCCCTCCCTATTAGAAGGCATCTAGCTGTGGTTTTCACTCCAGAAGCAATAAATTCCAAGTTGGATCATGCTCTGGGGAGAGGTTTTCCACTACTTCTCTCTAATTTCTTGTTGGCAGTGTAAAGAAGACTATTTCATAGGAACAGATTTAGAGGTAGAAAGGACATTAGAGGCTATTTTATTAAACCTCTTATCTTACAGATGCAGAAACTGAGCCTGAGAGTGGCTTGCCCAAGGGCACAGAGCCTGTGAGTGAGAAGGTATTTGAAACCAAGGCTTCCTGACCCCAAAGGTGAATACTCTACCCACTGACCTACCTAGCCACCTCTCCTAATTAACCTCTCTCTCTCTCTCTCTCTCTCTCTCTCTCTCTCTCTCTCACACACACACACACACACATACACACACACACACACACACACACACACAATTCTTCATAGGTTGCCGAATTCTGCAATTTGCAGCTATGGAGAACCACTGGAAAAATATTAATATTATAGAGATAAGCTTTTGTTTTATGCAGAAATATGGGCTCACTGAAAGTGTTGGTAAATTTCCCAAATGCAACCTAGCCTGCTCTTGTCCTCTATTTCAAGTCTGTGCTCAGTTCATTGTCCATCTAAGTGTTTAAAGTCCACCATCTGCAACGGTTTATACATAATGTTAAGAAACTTAGAAGAAATATCCAAGAAGGCTGAATGGCTTCCCTCCCCAAAGCATTTAGGGAGGGCATGAACAAGAGTCAGAAAAAGATGATAAGGTGTGGATCACTTACAGTCTACAGAATTAGAGGATTCAAAGGAAGAGTCAGATGATGAGATTGCAGATGCTTGGAAGTACTGACTTCTAACATATGGATGTATAAAATATTTGTATCAGAGCAAATGTTAAAAATGCATACATACATGGATACATACACAAACACACACACACACACACACACATAGATACTGCCTGGAGTCAGGAAGATCTGAGTTCAAATAAGCCTCAAACTTTTATTAGCTGTATGGCACTCAACAAAGCTGAACTCAAAGTATCCTCTTTCTAAGAACAGACCCCATAGCCATTATTTTAATACACACACACCTTTGTATGAATATGTGGATTATATATATATATATGTATATGTATATATATACACACACATATATATGCACATGTATATGTATACACACATACACAATATGTATGTATGTGTATATGTATATATAAACACATATGTACACATATCCACAAACATACATGTATTCAACATATAGTTATATTCCGTTATCTCATGTTTTTAACTTGATTGATGCGTTTTAGTTCTGACGTAATTATAATCAGACACAAGTAGACGCAGAAGGATATGACACCTTCTGGGAACCTTAGTTTCCTATCTGTTAAGTGGCTATGATAAAAGAATGCATGGCACTAGATTGTGGTATCATACAACCCCGTGCATGTGAAGAACTTTGCAAGCCTTAAATCATATACATGTCAGCTCTGAAGCATAAAGTCTTCAAAATTGTTGGGCACACATTTGGTTAGCAGGTGGAACATCATTCTTTGCTAAAGATGCCATGGATCAAGTAACACAAATGCCACACGGCCTTTCTAGACCGGAGATTTCTCTCCATTGAGGACATCTTATAATAATAACATTTTATATTTATATAGCATTTTTAAAGTTTTGGCAAGCACTTTCCGTATATTATCTTATTTGATCATTGCAGTAATCCAGGCAGGAGATGCTCTTCATAACCCCATTTTGATGAATGAGGAAGCTTAAGTAGACTGAACTTATGTGACTAGCCCAGGGTCACACAGCCTCAGTGTCTGAGGCATGAATGATGCGCATCTTCTTGACTCCAATTCCAAAACTCATTCCATTATGCCACACTATCTTCCCTCACTTAATGAATGGATGGAAGAGTGTTGGTTAATTGCTTACTATGTACCAAGCACTGTGATAAGCTCTAATGATATAAGTAGGAGAAAAAAGTTAAATAGCCTCTTAAAGATCTCACACTTTAATTAGGGACCAAGCCATATTAAAGAAAGTTCAGCTCTGGGCCAGCTGGAAAGGACCAGAAGTCCTAAGGGTGAAGCTGCGGAGATACGTGACAAGGCCTAGGGGGTCTGTAAGTTACATAACTAACGAAAATAACTGTGTTAGGGTGGACTTCTGGGGGTAGAGCCAAGATGGCAGAATAGAGAAAACATTCAGTCAAACTCTCCCAATATTCCCTTCCAAATAACTTTAAAATAATGCCTCAAAATAAATTCTGGAATGGCAAAGTCAACAAAAGGTCAGATTGAGACTCCAGCACGAGACAACATTAGGAGGTCAGAAAGATTTGTGGTACAAAGAAGGAAGTTGACCCAAAGCCCACATGGATGAAAAACCAGTGGTGGGAGGTGGTGACAGAAGAAGCAACAGCTTCAGGAGCAGAGATAGTAAAAGTATCCAGCAACTGGTCAGAAAAAGATTACAAAATACTCCTGTGCTAGGACTGGATGCAAAACCAAACTCTGTTTGACAATCTAATTGCCTATACTGACTTCTGGGTCATAGTTCAAGGACAAGGAGGAACACTTTCGGTCAAGAGGGAGTGAGAACCCTGAAAAGCAGTTTCACTTGCTGTCTCAAGGGGGTGGCAGTGGGGGACTAAGGAACAGTACTGATTGCAATCTCAAGGGATTGGGGCACTTAGTGAGTAAAGACCAAGGTGCAGAACAAGAAAGCAGGGACTGTACCTCTTCCCTTGGAAGCACCTAAAACTTCCGACCTCTAGAACTAGTTCTGAAAACTACAGAATTCAATATTTGACAAAAATTGCTAGGAGAACTGGAAAGCAGTTTGGCAGAAACTAGGTATAGACAAGCATCTCACACCATATACCAAGATAAAGTCAAACTGGATAAATGATTTAGACATCAAGAGTGATATCATAAGTCAATTATAGGAACATGGGATATCAGATTTATGAATAAAGGAAGAGTTTATGACTGAAGAAGACAGAGATAAGATTATAGGAAGTAAAATAGCTTATTTTGATTACATGAAATTAAAAAGTTTTCATACAAACAAAACTAATGAAACCAAAATTAGAAGGAAAATAGAAAACTGGGAATTTATTTTTTTGCCACAAGTTTCTCCAATATAGGCCTCATTTCTCAAATATATAGGGAATGAAATAAATTTATGAAGGCAAAACCTATTCCCCAGTTGATAAATGGTCTAAGGCAGGAACAGGCAATTTTCAGAAGAAGAAATCAAAACTATCAATAATTATCTAAATTATTAATTAATTAAAATCAAAATTATCTAAATCATTACTGATTAGAGAAATGCAATCAAAACTACTCTGAGATACTACCTCACACCTATCAGATTGGCTAATGTGACCCCCCAAAAAGAAAATTACAAATGTTGGAGGGGATATGGAAAAATTGGGACACCAATACAGTTGAGAATTAATCCAGCCATTATGGAGTAAAATTTGTAACTGCTCTCAAAGGGCTATCAGACTGTGCATACCCTTTGACCCCATAATATCACTACTATGTCTGTATCCCAAAGAGATCAAAGAAAAAAGTTGATATATTTATAGCAGCTCCTTTTTTGCATGGGCGAAGAATAAGGGATGCCCATCGATTGGAGAAATGGGTAATGGCTGAACAAGTTAGGACACATGATTTTGATTGAATACTATTGTGCTTTAAGAAATGAGAAGCAGGATAGTTTCAGAAAAACTTGGAATGACTTACTTGAATCAATGCAAAGTGAAGTGAGCAGAACGAAAAAAAATGCAAAGTAACTGCAACATTATAAGGATGATCAATTGTGGAAAACTTAGTTACTCTGATCAAGACTATTATCTGAGACAATTTTAAACAACCCATGATGAAAAATGCTATTCATTTTGAGAGAAAGACAGAGAGAGAGAGAGAGAGAGAGAGAGAGAGAGAGAGAGAGAGAGAGAGAAAAAGAATGAGAGAGAGAGAGAGAGAGAGAGAAACTGAAGAACTCAGTGCAGATTGATGTACACTTAAAAAAACTTTCATTAATTTTATTATTTTATTTAGTTTGGGTTCTCTTTTGCAACATGGCTAATATGGAAATATGTTTTACATGATTTCAAATGTATAATTGAAATCAAGTGCTTGTTTTCTCAAGGAGTGGGGTGGGGCAGGAGGGAGGGAAAGAATTTGGAACTCACAGTTTTGAAAAATGACTGTTAACAAAATTACATGTAATTGGGAAATATTTAACAAAATAAATAAAAATAATAATTAAAAAGTTGACCTTGGTGGGACACTACAGGGAATAGAAACTGTATAGATGTCAAGGCCTGGAGGGTCTTAGGAGGCAGTAACAGATGGTAAAGCCTAGTGTTCTTTTATCTCATCAGAAAGAATGGAGTTTCTTATTTCCTTCTCATTAACTCTGTGAGCAGTCAAGCAGCCAAGGGAAGGAGTAAAGGAAGAGACAGGCTCCTTCCCCTCAGCAGTTCAAAACAGCTTCTGCAACAACCCAGGGCCCGAGGAGGTGACAAAGAGGGAAAGCAAGTTGGGTAGGGCATCCCAGGTACTATTGCCTTTTCCAAGCTGTCTAAATGTCTAAATAAAATAAATAAAAATAACTCTTGAACATATTTTTTTTAATTTCTCAAACAGCTAAGTTTGGGTAGTGATTTTTCAATCTTCTGGGTATAGAGTCTTGACAGAGTCTAGTTCTGACTTTTAAGTGAGTTAAGATGCTCATTATTGAGAGATGTGAGTTAACAGGAATCCTTGCTTTCTGAAATGAAATTAAACAATAAATATAGTTATTCTAGCATGGAAAAATGAGTTTCTATGAACCACAAGATTTGTTATGTCTTACAGGTTTTCCACATAATTAAAAGCACTCTCATCTGCATAAGTTCAATAGCTTTTATTATTGCTGTTTCTTAGAATCTTATCACTAGCCCTTAATCTAGTATGGAATAGGAATAATTGGAAGACACTTTTAACAGAAAACATGACATTTTCACACTGTTCAACAGCTTTTATTCCTGAATAGCGTCCAGTTCCCCCTCCCCGCCTCTTTCTCTGCCTGCAAGGTTCTTGACTAAGATGTTCATGGGTGTACTACCGAGGCCTTCTGCTCATTCAGGGAACATTCCCACTCTCTGGCATGTGCAACTAAGGCAAACCCTCTGGGAATCTGGCAAGGCCCGGCTTGGGAAGGGGAGTTTTAGTTCACATTTGGATGAGTTCAAAACCATTGACTTCGAAACTTCCTCTTCTCCCCATGACTCTGGTGTGGAGTCAAACTACATTTTTTCCCCAAAACTTATTTAGGATGTAGTATCTCCTTGATCTGTTTCTGGAAGCTCTCACAATTCTCGTCTGAGCCTTTATAGCATATTCTCCTTGAACATTTCTGTGGTCCACAATATCTAACATAAAGGCATGCTAAGCAGTGACAGAAATTCCAAAATATTGATACCGTATTCAGTGTGAGTATGTGTGTGTGCATGTACGCTACTGTTTCTCTCATTTTTAAAGCAAAACAAGACCAAAAATCCAAATTTGGAGGGGAAAATGCCCAATTATTTTCCTTCCCTTCATTTTAATTTATTCTTTGTTCCCATTAAGGTATACCTTTGGGCCTGCTTGTATATTCAATTGTGGAGTTAAACAACAGCTTAAGCCCATCAGTTGTCCAAAGTATAAGAACAGAAGGGCCTCAAATGCCCTTGTTCTATGTGTACCCTGAAGGCAATTGGGTTTGGATGTTGTTAGAACAGTAGCATCAGGGAGCAAATTATAATGCAAAATTGTGTATTTTTAGTAATAGCATTTTATTACCAGAGTGAATACTGAGATGATCCAAATCTGACATCTTTTCACATATAAGGAAACTGAGGCCAGGAAAGGGAGGAACTAGAACTCAGGTCTTTTGACTTCTAGTCCTGTGCCATTGTCCTTTTGGCATGCTGCCTCTCCAACAGCAAGATGGGTTAGTTTTCCTTTCTGAATACCAATAGTGTCACTGCTATCAAGTAGTGCTTCTGGTCTTTGTGTAACAATGTTTCATTGGTTTATGTTTGATACAGATTCCAAGAAGGTTAATGTGATCTCAGGCATCATGAAAAGAAGTTTCCCATTTGGAACTGAGATGATGATGGTGCTCTGTCCTGGTCACATCAAATCTAGAGTACTGAATTCAGTTCTGGGTGGCACGTTTTAGGAACATCACTGATGAACTGGAGAGTACCCAAAAGAAGGTGACCAGGATGGGCAAGGACCCAAGTTCATGCCACACAAGGAAGGTTGAAAGAACTAGGGATATTTAGGATGGAGAAGAAAAACTCTGGAAGGACATGATGAGATGTCTTCAAGTTATCAAAGGACCACCATGCAGAAGTAGAAGTATATTTCCTCTGCTTCTATCTAGGATGCAGAATTATAAGCAATGGATAGAAGTAGCTAAGAATAAAATCTTGTCTTAATTTAAGTGGGAGGAATGCACAAAATTTCTAAATGAACTATCAGAGAGGAAGTGGGCTGTCTTAGAGGTAATAGGTGGGTTTCTCCCTACTAGATGTTGTTCAGTCAAAGTTAAATGACTAGAGGTAATTTTAAGGGTTCTGGTATGGGTTGGATGGGTAGCCATGGTGATCCCTTCCAATTCTGTGATTCTGTGAGTACCAAAAATAATTGGCTATCCTCATATTATTTTGTGTTGCTTCCTTACTTGAACAGGTACAATGGCATTATTCCTGTGGATTTTCCCCACATTTCACCTGCTGATTGGGAAATTCATTCCATAAACTCATAGAATTATAGGCCATAAAGGCTGTCCTAAATTCTCATTTGGTGGATGAGAAAACTGAGTCACTGGTGCAGTTTATTCCTTTATAGAACTCTAGCAAATTATAATCAATATTAGAAATGTAATATGTCACTTTGGTTAGTTTGCTTTTGTTTTTTCTTTCTTAGAAATTTTTTTCCTTCATTGCCTAAAGTAATCTAGCTTGTTTACTGTACAATAAAACTGTCGTTATTGGTTGGAATATATGATTAAATTGACTTTGTTTAGAATCAGGGCAAAGTACCTGTTGGAAAGAAGAATGAAAATAGGTTTCTGATAACCAATGTTCCCATCTAGATGCCATGATTGGTTGTAATGAAGAAGAAAGAAGGTAAAAGAAGGAGATGAAGAAAAGGGAGGAAGGGGAGGAGAGGAGGGAAAGGAGGAGAAGAAGTTATCTCTAATGAAACAAAGCTTTTGGCCAAGACCATAGCCCTCAATGAATCATATCAGTTCCTTAGGATACCCAATCCTATATTTGGACAGAGTCCTTTGAGTTTTGGCCTTCAAGCTTTCACCTTTCTAAGCCTTCCTTTACCATTGGATATCAATTATAAGAATTATAAATTGGAAGAGATTTGCTGTACTCCCTGGAACCATGCTCTGTCACAGTCAATACCTAATTAACATTTTCTTCTTCTCTACCCTTACCAATATGACTAGATTCCATCTGATATCTCTTCCTTTTTTCCATTTTACTTCTCATTGCTACACATTGTAGATCAGAAGAGTATATTTTCTAGTAACCACTTATAGGAGGAGGATACGAGAAAAATACTCCAAAATATGTTCATTAGAAGCACATAAAAATGGCATCCATATAATCTACTGAATAGAGAGACCTGTGAACATAATGCTGGCCTTAGAGTCAGGACACTTTAGTTCCAGTCATATCTCTGATTTATACAACTTTATAAAGTTAAGCAAGTTACTTAATCTTGCAATGATCCAGTAAAAACTCTAGGAATATAAGTTGAAGAGAAGCTGCTGTGTTGGTAGAAGGACTTAGTAGAGTAAGAAATCCCTAAACCAGTAAAATCAGAGGCCCAATCCTTAAAATAAACTAATAGATAAGTGAATAAAATAAATAAATTTAAAATAATATTAAAATAATAAAATAAATATAATATAATAGTATCAAAATAAAGACAGTTAAATGAATGGACTGTATAAATAAATAAATAGATAAATAAATAAATGGATAGATGGGTAGTTAGATAGATACATATACAAACAACAAATAAATATCTAGATAAATGAGGGAATGAATGAATGTGATTACATCTTCCTAGTCCAGCACTAGGTGGTCCATATCCTATATGCCATGGATATTGATAATATTAAAAGCTTATATTAAGTTTCTTAAATTTGGCAAAGGACTTTGTAGACATCTATTTTTGTGCTCACAATCTCTTGAGATAAATGTTATTATCCTCATTGTACAAATGAGGGGGTGGAGACTGAGTGAGCTTCATTGACTTGCCTGGAGCCCCAGAGCAATATCAAAGGCAAAATTCCAACTCAGTTATTTTTTCTTCCTGCAAGTCCAGCACTTTATCCACTGAGTCACACAGATCCCATCCCTCATTATCTCCCTATATGTCTTCAGTCCAGCCTTGTCTCACTCTGATTCCCACTGAGCATCTTGTCCTGGAAAAAAATATTTTCTGGGGGGAGGGAGAGGTGGTGGAATCAAAATGGTTAATTAGAGGCAGCAACCCAGACAAACTTTCCCATATTCCCCTCCAAACAACTTTAAAATAATAGTTCAAACCAAATTTTGGAGTGAAAGAGCCAACAAAATGTCAGGGTGAGACATTTTCCAGTCTACGAAAACTTTGGCAGTCAGCAATAGAGGTCTGTGATAGTGGAATAGGGGCTGGCCCAGAGTGTGGCAGGAGTTCCAGAGGTGGATGTTGGAGGTGGGCAAGCAACAGCAGCCACAACAGCTTCAGGAAATCTTGGCCCAGAGATAAGTGGTCACAAAGAGATTATAAGGGACCCTTTGCTGGCACTGGGGGCAGTTGGCACTGTTTGGCAACTCTATTACCCATTGACAGTACTGGGTCACAGTTCCAGGATAGAGTGGAGTGCTTGTTATTGGTCAAAAAGAGCAAGGACCTGGTCATAGTTCCAAGAGAGAGAGGAACACTAGCACTTATGGCTGCAGGACTAAAGGGGCCCTTCATTGTTAAATTCTTTTTTTTTTTCTTTCTTTTTTTTTTTGGAGGGGAGAAGGCAGGGCAACTGGAGTTAAGTGACTTGCCCAAGGTCACACAGCTAGTAAGTGTGTCAAGCATCTGAGGTCAGATTTGAACTCAGGTCCTCCTGACTCCAGGGCCAGTGCTCTACTCACTGCACCACCTAGCTGCCCCGGGGCCCTTCATTGCTAAAGAGCAGAGTGCAAATCAGGAGAACAGTGAACATGTCTTCCTGGACCACACACGCACACACACACACACACACACACACACACACACACATGCAAATACCTAGAACTAGCTCTGAAAACAGCAGCATGAAAAAGCCTGAAGCATGGGACATTATTACTCTATACCCAGGTAAGTAGAATCTAACCTTAATGTAAAATTCCAAGTCAAGAAATTGGCTGGAAAAATAATCTAATAACAAAAATAGAACTTGACCATAAAAAAGCTACTATGGTGACAGGGAGAACCCAGTCCCAAATTCAGAAAAAGACAACAATATGAAAACAGCAACACCCAAAGCCTCAAAGAAAAATGCTATTTGGACCCAACTCCAACAAGAATTTCTGAAAGAGTTAAAGAAAGAAATGAGTTGTAGAACAAAAAATGTGAAAAAAGTAAGAATGATGCAAGAAAATTATGAAAAAAGAATTAATAGCTTGGTAAAAGAAGAATTAAAAATAGTAAAGAAAATAATAGCTAAAAAAAGAACAGAATTGGTGTAACTGTAAAAGAGGTGTGACAGCTCATTGAAGAAAACAATTCCTCAAAAACTGCAAGCAAATTGGATCTAATGATTCCGTGAGACATCAAGAAACAATAAAACAAAGTCACAATAATGAAAAAAATAGAACATGAAATATCTCATCAGAAAAAAAAAAGCACAATTGATCTGGAAAATAGATTGAGAAGAGATAATTTAAGAATTATTGGAATACTTGACAACCATGAACACAAAAAGATTCTAGTATTATAGTTCAAAAAATTATCAAAGAAAACTGTCCCATCATTTTGGATCTAGAGAGCAAAATAGAAATTGAAAGAATACATTGATCACCTCCTGAAAGAGATCTCAAAATGAAAATTCCCAGGAATATTATAGACAAATTCCAGAGCTCCCCTAAGGAAAATATTGCAAGTAGCCAGAAAGAATTCAAATATTATGGAGCCATAATCAGGATCACACAAAATTTAGCAGTTTCTACAACAATGGAACAGAAGTTTTGGCATATCATATTCCAAGAAGGAAAAGGAGTTAGGATTACAACCAAAATAACCTGCCAAACAAAATTGAATATAATCCTTCTAGGGGAAATAGATATTTAGTGAAGTAGAAGTTGTTCAAGAATTCCTGGTGAAAAATCAGAGTTGAATAGAAAATTTGATTTTCACTTACAAGACTCAAGTAGCATAAAAAGGTAAACATGAAAGATAAATCATAAGAGACTCAATAAAATCAAACTGTCTACATTCCTATGTGGAAAGATGATATGTATAATTCTTAAGAACTTCATCATCATCATTAGGCCCTTAGAAACAGTTTACATTAACAGAAGATGTAGATGTGAATAGTTTATGTTGGGATGATCTGAAAAAAATGAAGGGGTGAGAAAGAGGGATGGGCTAAGAGAAGGAGGAAGGGAAAGGTGAAATGGGGGGAATTGTCTCATTAACAAAAGGAAGATTTTTTTAGTGGCAAGAATTGGGGGAGTGGTGGACATTCTTAACAGAATTTGTTCAAAGAGAAAAGAATACTCTCTCTGTCTCTCTCTCTCCGTCTCTCTCTCTGTCTCTCTCTCTCTCTCAGTTAAGTACAACAATCTTACACAACAGAGAAATAGGAGGGAAAGGGGAAAGGGGACAGGGAATAAGAGAAAAGGGGAGGATAATACAAAGGAGGGCAGATTAAGGGAGGCAGTGGTCAAAAGCAAGACAGACTTTTGAGGAAGGACAAAATAAAAAGAAAGACAAAAGGCAAAACAGAAGAAAATAGAATGGAGAGAAATACACAGTAAACATACATGTAAATATGAATGGCATGAGCTTACCCATAAAATAGAAGATTATAGACTCTATTAGAAACCAGAATCCAGCAATATGTTGTCTACAAAAGACATATTTGAAAAAGAAAGACATACACAGAATTAAAATAAGGAGATGCAATAGAATCTATTATGCTTCAGATGAATTAAAAAAGACAGAGGTAGCAGTTGTTATCTCAGACAAAGCAAAAGCAAAAAAAAGATAGACTTAATTAAAAGAGATAATTATGGAAATGATATTTTGATAAAAGGTACCATAGTCATGAATTAATATGTAAAAAGGGGACTTTTTTCCTGATGAAGCCTCTTTTCTCAAATATATAGGGAACTGAGTCAAATTTATAAAAAAAAATAATAGCTGTTCCCCAATTAATAAAGTGTCACAGGTGATGAGGGCAGCCAGATTATACAAATTCCTGTGAATGAAGACAACACTTAGGTAATGGAAGGGCAACTGATTCAGGCTTCTTAGAAAGAGAACTGTCCAATAGGAATAGGTTTAGGGATTTCATTAGCTGCGCCCTCTAAGAGAACATTCATTAGTAGGAGGATTAAGAAAATAGAAGGACTACAATTTAGGTCTGCCAACATTTTCTTAGACTAGTTTAGAGCCTTATCATTTCTTTGCTTTATTATATGGACTTGATAAGTGAAACTACACTTGCAGCAGGGGACGGGGGGGGGGGTGGGAAGGGCGGGGAGATTGCCAAGTATGGAATCAGGAAGATTTATCTTCATGAGTTCAAATATGACCTCAGACAATTACGAACTGTATGGCGCTAGGGAAGTCATTTAATCGTATTTGTCGCTGTTTCCTCATCTGTAAAATGATCTGGAGAAGGAAATGACAAACCACTGCAATATGTCTGCCAAGAAAATCCCAAATGGGGTCAAAAAGAATTGGACATAACTGAAAAAAATAACATAACAACAAGGTGCAGAAAAGGCAGTTTTCCAAAGAAGAAATAAAAGTTATCTATAGTCATATAAAAGTGCTCTAAATTACTATTTATTGGCAAAATGCAAATTAAAACAACTCTGAGGTATTACCTCAAACCTATCAAATATGACACATGCATATATATATATATATACATATATACACATATACATATGCATACATATATATGCACATACACACATTATATATATACACACACATGTACTCTTTAGGTGGTGACAAAAAATTTGAAATTGAGGGGATGCCCTTAGGTTGAAGAATGGTTAAACATGTTGTTAGGGCATATGACGGTGATGGAATACTATTATTACATAAGAAATGATGTGATGAGGGAAATGGTTTCAGAAAAAGACATATATAAACTGATGCAAATTGAAGTGAGCAGAACCAGGAGATCATAGTGCACGTTAACAGCAATGTTGTTATCATAGTCAACTGTCAAAGACTTGGCTGCTCTGATCAATACAGTGATCAAAGGCAATTCCATTCCAACTCATGATAAAAAATGCTATCCACCCCAAAAGTAAGGGTTGATGAACTCTAAGTACAAATTCAAATATGATTTTTCCTTTCTTCTTTTCTTCCTTCCTTCCTTCCTTTCTTTTTCTTTCTGTCTTTCTTTCCTTCTTTTTCTTTCTTTCTTTCTCTCTCTTTTTTTCTTTTGTTCTCTCTCTCTCTCTTCCTCCCTCCCTTTCTTCCTTCCTTTCTTTCTTTCTTTCCTTCTTTTTCTTTCTTTCTTTCTTTCTCTCTTTCTTTCTTTCTTTCTTTCTTTCTTTCTTTCTTTCTTTCTTTCTCTCTCTCCCTCCCTCCCTTTCTTTTTCTTCCTTCCTTCCTTCCTTCCTTCCTTCCTTCCTTCCTTCCTTCCTTTCTTTCTTTCTTTCTTTCTTTCTTTCTTTCTTTCTTTCTTTCTTTCTTTCTTTCTTTCTTTCTTTCTTCTTTCCTTCCTTCCTTCTTTTCTTTCTTCCTTTTTTTGCTATATGGCTAATATGGAAATATGTCTTCCATGATTTCATAGGTATAATTTATATCATGTTGCCTTCTCAATGGGTACAGAGAGAGACAGAAGGAATGACAGACACCAGAAACTCAATTTTCAAAGTCAAAAAATAAATAATGAATATTATTTTTAAAAAAGGAAATCATCTTCTTCACTAGAACACTCCAAGCCAAATTAAGGATTTGCTTACATGGAGTCTATGGCTTAAATTCATTAGTCAACTTGACAATCCCAGGCTCATCCTTAGCTATTTATGAAACCTCCATATTTTTGGGTGGACTTTTGTGACTTTACCAACATCACTCCATAATTACTTGGCTTCCTAGATACTTTCCCTCTCTCTGTCCCAAATCGTGGGTGGTGATAGAAGAAACTGTTGTAGATGATGAAAGTTTATCACTTCATGCCAAAAATGAAAGGCAAGACATCTTTTGAAATTATCCAAAACCTAGTGCCTCCATCACAACTTCATTTCCTGTCAATGAAGAAAATACTTAGGGAATGGAAGGCCATCTGATTCAGGCTTCTTAGAAGGGAACTCTGCAGTGGTGTAGATTTAGGGATTTCATTAGATGTGCCCTCTAGGAGGACATCCATTACTAGGAGGTTTGAGAAAATAGAAGGACTACAACTTGGGTCTGTCACCATTATTTTGGGATAGTTTAGAACCTTATCATTCCTTTGCCTTATATGGCCTTGATAAATGAAAGCAAATTTTGGAAAACAAACAAACTGGAATCTTTGTCTCTGTTCAGTTTATTTATTTATTTTTCCTTAGCAGAGCCTTCTATTCCTTTATGTGATATGTAGATGCCCTATTCTTTTAGTTTCCTGTTTTTCATACATTTTATTAGGACCCACCTATCAGTAGTTTTTTTGTTGTTGTTGTTGTTTATTGTTTGTTTTGGATAGAGCATAGCTCAAAGGTATCCATGATTATAGGAAAATTGACCCATGTCTGGGCTTGGCAAATTTGTGTTTTTTTTTGTGATTCTCCAAAAACAGTTATTTGCAAAGAAACAAACAAACAAAAAACAAAAAAAACAAAACTACTTGTTATAAACCACCTCATGATCTATGTCATGAAATATGGCATTATATAAGAATTCCATGTTTTATATAGCAGGAGAATTTAGTGCTCTGCTGCATTGCCAAGTCTTGGAGAATTAGAATGAGAAAGTTAATGGATTATCTTTTTTCCCAGGCAAGAATGTAGCAAAAGATTTCATTTGTTTTCTATAGTTTCTTTTTCTGTTAAGCTATTCGAGACAAAAGGAGGCTGTAATGCAGTTTTCTAGTTAATACCAATGGAAAATGTGCTCCTCATGTGAGGGTTGTTTGGGATAAATTTTCTGATTGCCCTTTCCAGTCCATCACTCACTTGCCTAAAGTCAATTTGAATTTTAATATATTCATATTGATTGGGAAGCTTTCTGGGGTAATTTTGTAAAAATAGTGGAATGCATTAAATGTATTATTTGGCAACAGAAACTGGTACATCCTGGGATTCTATCTTGAGTGCATAGATCCATTCCATTTAAGCTGTTTTTTAAAAAATTTTGTGTGTTTTTAATTTTTATTACAGGTATAAGAGTTGTATTTAGTAAAACCTTAGGCAGCTCTAGTATTTGGAGTTAATGTATTGTCTTATCATGGCCATATGCTTCTCTGTTAGAATATCATGAAGGTTAGGTGAAGAGTTGAAGAAAATAATGTTTATAAACAAACCTTTATCAAGTACCTACTATATGCAAATTACTGTCCTGTCATTGAAGTTAGAAAGGCCAAGAAAAATGCTGCACTTACAGCCCTAATGTAATTGATAATCTCATGTCAAAAACAATGTGCCTTGAACTCAGAAGATCTAGGTTTGAGTACCAGCTCTATGTTATTATGTACAAGGGTTTAGACTCTCTGGGTCTTAGTTTCCTTATCTTTAAAATTGGGGCAGGAGAAGAGAATAGCTGATATTTAAAGTCTCTTCAAATTCTCAATGTTTGACACTATAACTGACATTTATTTAGAATTTTTAGTTTGTAAAATATATTTCATACATTATTTCATCTTATTGTCATAAGAGTATTTAAAATGTAGGTACTATAGGTGGGACACCTACTTTTGCGGTGGAGAAAACTAAGACTGGGAAGGATGAGATGCCTTTTGAACGGTCACATGACTAAGTATCAGAAGTAGCGTTTCAACCCAGGTCTCTCTGACTCCAAGTTGAGAACTTCTGTCTCCTAGGTCACTTGGTCCTCTGTTCTACCAATTAGGTCTGCTTTTAACAGATGCCAGGTATAGCCATCTTCTTCAGCATGGTACCCATTGACATTTGATGGCCTTCTATTTTCATGAGCAAATACAAGGAAACAATATATCAGTTACTTTATTTGACATAGCCAGATAAGGCAAAAAAGGAGAGAAATGGCACCATTGAAGATGAGCTAATTAAAATGTCATCAGCTGAGGTAGGATTTTTTTCAAGTCTCTCATCCATTTTAATACTTGAGGGTTTTAAAAATAATAGATAGCTTCTCACAAGGGGGAGACAAGTAATGGAGTTGCAGCTCTGTTGCTTTAGAAGTTTAAAGTCAGCTCCGAAATTCAAATTTGAAATGGGTGAAAACTCTTCCAGGGGTCACAGGAACAAATTGTTTTGAGTAGTCATGGCAACCAAAACCTAGTTTTTATCAACTACGGTCACCTAAAAGGTTTACAATATTTTAATCTCTCTGGAGAGTTGAATTCGCTAGAGCTGGAATGAATTTAGGAACTGTGTGTTCTCATTCTTTCGTGAGCACGTTTCTTTAGCCAACCTGTTTTGTCCCTTTGATCAGATTTAGATATGCTAAATTTTGTGAATATCTAAATAATTCGTTAAAATATCATAAAATGACTTGAAGATGCTACATGCAATAATCTGCCATTTATCTGTGGCATTCTTTGAAATTTAAATCATTGAAATAACAACAAGGGGAACAAAAATGTAACTGAATGAGTTGCCACAAACTTCACATACTTTACCTTGAAGAAAAAAGTCATGCTGTATTGAAAGAATTCGGTAGAGAATTACTCTCATATTCAATCAGTCAGCAAATTTGAATATGTGGTCTTTCTTAGAAATCTCCAAATCTCCTTGATTTATGTAAGACAGGAAATGTACAGTGGTGTCACAGTGGGAAAGTAGTAGGATCACAGACCAAAAAAAAATGGCAACTAATAAATATCAGAGGATTAGAATGGTATAATCAGTAATTGCTATAAAAAACACTACAGTGTGAGGCCATTTGGTACAGGAACAAATAGTCCTCTATGTTTCAATTGTCCCCTAGGATATTACAACATTCTTTTTTTTTATATTACAACATTCTAATGCAGTATGATAAGTTATGTTCACAATAACAACCCAAATCATCAAGAAAGTTTTATATTATTCTCAATGATGTTCAATTTACACTGCTTATGAATGCAGTATAGAGTTCATTCATTGGAGAAAGTTTTCCAACAAAATAGTTCAACATTTTTAAATGTTTTTTAAAAGGAAAAGCTTCAGTAAGCTTGACAAAATTTTGATCTGGTTTCCCCTGGAAATCTCCAAGCATTTTTCCTTCAAGTTCCAGAGCCATTGTTAGGGTGAGGCCACTGGGATTTTTCTCCAAAGGAACTAAAATTTGAGTGATTACACACATTTTAAATAATAATAAAGATGAGAAGTTTTAAAAATTAATTCTATATTACCTGTATTTACATATCTTCAGTGATAAATCAATAAGTTAGTAAGGGTAATTAACTAAATTATGACACTGAGATTTCCTTAAATTGTTGCCATGGTGCCTCGGGATGGTCAGTTTGACATATATCACTTCTAATTGGAAAATATATTCAGGTCAATTATTGTTTGTGCAACAGTATTAACATGTTACTATAACCTATGGAAATACTTTAAAGGTCATACTATGCAGATCTGAACCTCCTTTTTGATAACTACATTCTTGTCTCTATTGGCTTAGATTAATAATTAATAATCTCATTTGGGTGCTCACTGAACTTACACATCTTGACTAAGTTTTGATTACATCCTTATTCCAAGATTTTCTATTTCATGATAACTACTTTATGACACTAACTCTATAATAGGAAGTGATCATATAGATCAAAAGCATTAGAATTGGGAGTCAAAAATCCTGGCTTTGCAATAATTAGACATTCAACCTTGGACAAATCAAAGGAACGGCATTTTCTTCATCTGTGATATGGAAATAATTCTTGCATTACTTATATATCAGGTATGTTATGAGGGCCACAGGAAACAATGAGTAGAAAGTGCTTTGCAAACTTTAGAAGGATACACAAATGTTATTATTTTGCCTCTTTGTGGACTGCTATTTGTTACCAGGAATTGTTGGGCTTGGAATAAGTCAGCGGGTCAATGGCATTTATGTGTGCCAGGAATACCACTAAGCATTGAGGATATGAAGTCCTTAGGCACTTCCCATTTTAATGGGTAACTGTAGACAATAACTGTAGAAAGAAGGCACTGGCTGTTAGGAAGGAGCATTAGGAAAAGACCTCTTACAGAAGGCAAACTGAGTCTTGAAGGAAGCCAGGAGGTGGAGGTAAAGAGGGAACAGATTCCAGGTATGGGAGACAACCAGTGAAAAGGCACAAATTCAGATGATGTTATATAAGAAGACAAATGTTGATGGGGCATAGAGTATATGGAGGAGAGTGAAGAGTAAGAAGATTTGAAAAATAATAGGAAGAGGTCATGTTGTGAGGGACTTGAAATGTCAAGAGGACTTCATACTTGATCTGGGAAGAAATGACAAGCCACTGAAATTTACTGAGTAGAGGGATGACAAGGTCAGACCTGTACTTTGGAAAATCACTTTGGCAGCTGGGTGTAGAATGGACTTAAGGCAGGAAAACTAATCAAAAAGCTATTGAAATAGTCTAGACATGAAATGATGAGAGTCTGCACCAGGATTCTGGCCCTGTAGTGGAAAGTAGGAGTATGCAAGAGATTCTATGAATATAGAGATGACAAGACTTAGCAACAGATAGTATCTATAGATTTAGAGTGAGAAAGGAATTGAAGATGGCATTGAGTTTGTGAACCTGGGTGACTGGGAGGATGGTTTTACTATCAAGAGGTAAGTTGGGAAGAGGGAAGAATTAGGGGTGGGAGGAAGATAATGACAACCAGCATGTTAAGTCCTAAGCTATTATTCCTTAAATGGTCTCCAACTACTGAAAAAAAAAAACAAAACCAAAATATTTATTTAAACTAGATCTTGAAATAATCCTTTTATTTCTTTACATACCATACAGCAGAGGCCCTCTTTGGTTAGAAACCAAGGACAGATATCAACATCAGGCTTCTGAAGTATTAAGCTGAGATTAAAATCTTCCTCATGCCTAAAAGGTCAAACAAAGCATAGGTCAAAGACAGTCAATGCTGAATGAAAGGGATGAAGCCTATTATATCACTGAGAGCTCGAGGCTAGCAGAATGAAACACTTTGGAGAGGATCTTGAAATGAAAACTATGCTCAGACATGTCTGCAGTCATTCTGAGAACTTTACTTTCAGATTCCTGGTTTATTTACTTGATTTTGCCTACTTTCTGGAAATCTCTAGCCTCATCCTTTTTGGCATGTCTTAATTCCTAAATGCATATGAATCGAGGGAACCATTTCCCTCAGGAGCCTAGGTTTCTGCATGGGAAGGGAAAATCTAACTATGGCCACCACTGAGGGGCCAGTCAAGCTGGTTGGGGGAGATTCCTCTTTATGCTTCATGGTGTCAGAAATCTGGAGTTGCAAGGGACCGTTGGGGCCATCTGGTCCAATTGCCTGATTTGATAAATGAGGAAAGTGAGACACCAGGATTTTATATGATTGCTCAAATTCACAATGGTAGTAAATGGGGGCAGAATTCGAACCCACTTTGAGCCTCCAGATCCACTGCCCTTTATACTGTACCTTACTGTCTCTGATATTTCTGTACTTTCCTTGGTGTGGATATCCCCTCCACTGGTGCAGATTACAACTTACTAATGCCTTTTCTTCCTTTGTGATTCTCCTCCATGGTGTCCAATAAACCCTCCCTAGAGGAACTGCTTAATATATTAAATGCCTTTCTCTAGGTTTTTTCATATATGGGTCATCAACAATGCTCCATTCAGACTATTGTACTTTCCTCATATTATGTAAATGAGGAATACTTCTTTTCGCAGTCCCACTTTTTGGCAATTTCATAGTGTTGCTACTTTAGCCATCATTCTCATCTTCATCCTGAACCTCTTTAGACTGTGGGACTCTGGGCTTTGATCGGTGATTTTAGCCTGGCCTAAAACCAGGCCCCACATTATATCCCAGTCATTTCCAAACAATACTCCCTCATACATATCTCCCTTCTCCTTGCTCCTTAATAGCTACCCTTTGTGTATTACCTTTCCTCATTAGAAAGAATGTTCCTTGAGTGCAGGCAATTCTTTCATTCTTGTATATGTATCCTCAGGGCTATATAATATAATATAATATAATATAATATAATATAACATAATATAATATAATACAATGTAATGTAATGTAATATATCATATAATAAATATAGCAATATAACATAACATAATACTAGGATAGGATAGGATATAATATAATATAATATTAATTATATTATAGGATATAATATATAATTATTATTATATATAATTATATATTTTATATATATATTATTATATAATATATAATTATATATTATATCCTATCCTAGTATATTATATCCTATTATGTTATATATTATATGAATGAGCCCGATGGCACTTAAATTCCTAACCATTGATTCATTCATATATTTGAATGAATTTTCCAGTTTGATAATTATCAGTCAGAAGTCAGAGTTTGCTGCCCGTACTGAGTGAAGAGAAGTAAACCTGCCCTGATATTAATAAGCAATTCTCTACCTCCTTAGTGATGTCTTCCTCTGATAAAGTTCCAAGTCATTGTGCTTTCCATTTGACATTTATTCCATGGTACCTTTAACTGTTCTATTTATATACCCATCTTTCCTCCTAAATTTGAATGCCAGTTCCTCAAAGACAAAAACGGTGTTTAATGCCCCCATGTGGCCACAGCTCCTAGCCTTGTGCCTCACATGTAATGGACTCTCAATAAATTTTGGTGATAGATATTAAAGGCATATCTTGATTCTCCACGATAGCTGAAGTGACATATTCCTAACCTTAGTATGGCATTAAAATGTTCGATTTTGGTCAGTTCAAGAAGTCCCTCTTGACCACCTGACACACAATAACACTTAATTTCACACTTATTGCTAGACTAGGCCTGAAGCTATCTTCTTAGTAGTTCAGGGTTGAAGGGGTAAGGTCAGTGCTCTACTGACTTCTAGTTAAAAATAGGTGCTGTAAAAAAAAAAGACTTTGAGTCAGAAGCATTGCGTTCAGTTCCTGCCTCTGACGCTAGCTGTGTGACCATGGACAAGCCATCCAACTTCTCTGAAGCTCATCTGCAAAATGGGCATAATATCTGCACCACCAACCTGCAAGTCTGGTTATGGAGAGGAAAAACAAGTGAAAATCTTAAAGTACTAGAGAAATGTGGACTATTATCATCCTCCAAGTGCAGGCAGGTCTTAGTTCATCATCTATTACCTGTGCCAGTAAGGAATCTTATCCCCGTACCAACCACTTGAGATACTTTGGGGAGGGATGAGATTGAGAAGGGTCCTGTAGAAATAAGCCCTCTTTGTGTCTCAGATTTCTGCTGACACAAGCTTCAGGCATCATAAATGGATTTGTCCAGTGACATACTGAAAGAAAACTTGGCTTCTGTCTTGTAATCAAACAAGAGCTGATTCTTCTCTCCAAATATCTCAACTTGAAATAGGTTGTCAATGCTTCTCTGGCTTCCTATTCTACCTTCCGAAATATATCTATAGCTTGGAGCTATTATGTGTGTGTGTGTGTATACACTCGCATACATACGTACATATATACATATATATAGGCATATATGTGCATGTGTCATTGGATAGTATCACAGACAAAGACCTGCTGGTATCACAGACAAAGACCTGCTGTATAGCTTAGAACCTACAAAACCCCACCCTCTGTGAGGTCACGATTGCTAAATGATTTGGCCAAGGACAATCAGGTAGTAAGTTACTAAATAAGAGGTGGAATTTGAAGCCAAGTCCTCTGATTCCAAATTCAAAGTTGGTTAGACTTCACTAATGATGCTCAAAGTCACTTAAGGAAGTTGAGTTTAGAGTTAACCATATAGTGGTGATACTTTGATTTCACACTTACTTTTACACTCTGTTCTTTGTTCTGGATTGTTCCTTCTCTGATTGAAAACTGTTCTGATTTCTCATTCCTCTTCCTGTGTGTATCCAGAAGCCTAAGTAAATCCACCATTTAGCCTCATCTTCCTTTTATGTACATGAATATTGAAAAATTGTATTTAACTGTTTTTTCATGAAACCAGATTAAAGAACAAAATTGTTCTGTATTTCTATTTTTTACTTTGATTTTTGTGGAAAAATTACCTTGTATGAAATTGTAAAAGTAAGTTTGCCAAACATTGATTAATAGCTGTCTGTGTGAAGCCATGTAGTGTAGATAGGACTTCTTTAGGAAGATGTGGATTCAAGTTTTCTGTCTGGGATAAATTAGCTGTGTGACCATGGGTAAGTCACTCAATGTCTCCATGCTCTGGGCAAATTTCTAAGATCTATAAATTGAAAATGACTTGTTCTGGGCTTTAGTGGAGGGACCTTCCAGTATGAGCATTCCTCACATGGATAAAATTTCAGATCTGTACCTGATTTGTGAACCAATTTTTAGAACACTGTTCTAGGCTCCAAGTGACACAGGGTTTACATAAATGTGGCCTTCTTAGAGCTCTTGCCCTTTATAGTCTGGTAAAAAGAAAACCTGATGACCCTTGTGCTACAGTAGAAAGCATATGGAGACCTGGTTCTCTCACACACAATTTATGACCTTGGACATCTCACCTCCTCTCTTAGCCTCATCTATTAAACAAAAAAATAAGAATCAACTAGAAGATCTTGACGATATCTTCCAAGTGTTATTTCTCTTCAGGAGAATGTAAGCTCCTTGAGGGCAAGAACTATTGAGAACTGAACTGAATTGAATTATGTGTCATACATTAAATGACTATTATGATTATAACACAAAATGATACATGCTGAGTATGTGATGTATAAGCAAATTGTAATGTGAAGTTAAAAATGAAAGGAGTCACTACTGACTGTGTGATGATGCAATGACTTGAGATCATCTTTGAAGAATGGTAAAAATGAATAAAGAGATGGACAAAGGAGGGAATTCAAGGAATAGGAAAGAACACAAAAAAGGTCTTGGAATCAGGGTGGGGGAAAAGAATTAATGCAGTTCAGTTAAAGTAGAGAGTACCCAGAAGAAATTAGAAGAAAACAAGACCTGGAAGGAAGGTGAGGCATAAGATCATGGATGGCCTTGGATGCCAAGATCTGAAGGGTGAAATTTTTGTAGGCAATAATTCCTATCTGCTGTCCATATGAAAGAAAGTGGTGTGAAAGATGAGTGGAAGGTAGAGAGGTTCCTGTCTGGAAGCCATGTTGGGAGGCTATAGCCATCAGCTGGACAGATATAAGTGAGGGCCTGTATAAGAATCCTGGAAATAGAAAAGGAGGAATAAGATAATTATTGGAGGCACTGAAGAGTCAAAATAGATAGAACTTGGCAATTGACTGGATATGAAAGAGGCAATAAGAGGAAAGAGGAAATGAGAATACCAAAGCTTCAGGCATGGGAGACTGAACGAATGGCAGGGATACTGATAGAAATAAAGAAGTCAAAATGAGTGTCATGTCTGGAGAAAAAATCATGTGATTTTAGACAAGTTGAAGATGAAATTGTAATAGCACCTACAAGTGGAGATTCAAGACTAGAAGTCAGGAGTGACATCGGGGCTTGGCATACAGATTTGGGAATCATGCACGTAAGGGTAAATAAAGGCTTAGAAGTGGATGAGATTGCCAAGGTTGAGAAGATTTGAAAGGAGGTGTCAAGCAAAGAGCCAAGGAGGGAAGCTTTAGGAAAACTCACTTTCAAGTATTTAAAACAAGGATGGGAAGCCAGCAAAAGATTACAGGATCACAGTCCTAGAATTGGAAGGGAGCTAAAAGATCATCAACCCCCTCATTTTACGGAGGATGGAACTGAAGCCCAGAGAGGATAAGTGATTTCTCCAAGGTCATTCAATTTAGAATAATGGCAAAGCAGGGACTCTAACTCAGGTTCTGTGCCTCTACTTCTTGTACTCTTTTCACTCCACCTTCTTAGAGAGATAAGAGGAGGACCAGGCAGCCAAAGGATGAAAGAGTGTGTAGAAAGCAGACGGTGGTCAAGAGTCTTAGCAGAGAGTCTAGGTAAGTGTTCCTTTTCAATGCAAGTCTTTGGTTTTCCATTAGGCTATGCTACAGGAATGGAGAAAGTTATCCAGAGACACAGCCTCTTGTACCTGCCAAGAGGAAAACGGGACTAGGGGATGGGGTTGTGGAAGAAGTAGAGAGTCTTAACAACATCTGGCCAGAAGATGTCAGCAGTACAGGGGACTCAGTTGTTATAGCTTGAATACCCCAGGGAGTAAATGCAAGGAAATCTGAAAGATTTTTCTCAAGGGCACCAGTGGGGTCCATCGCCTGTTGCCTCCATCATTAATGGGTAGTCTCAAACTATATCTACAAACCTTAGTAATATGTGGTACAAAGGGTCACCCTTCTCAGAGAGGTTGTTGAAAAGTGGAAACTGATCCCACAGTTGGGAGGTTTCTACAGAACCTTAAACTCTGGGGATTTCCTCTCCTGCAATGTCAGTGATCTGTTCCTCATCTGAGAATTTGTTTGGGTTTGTATTTATTCCTCTCTGATTCATAACTTCTAGAATTGGACTAAAGCAGATGTGCTTTATCCACACATTCCTGCTAGAGTATGGCTGTAAGGGAAGGGAAAATAGTCAATGTGTACCCATGGGTGGCCAGAATGAAGTAATGGACTTGTCTGAGCTGTTCAGGTTGCTAAGACTGTCAGCTACTGATGAGAACTGCCTCAAACTGAGCCAGCTAGGCATCTGTCTGAGAAAGTGATTGGGAAAATCCTTCTTCTTCTATTCATAAGGCAAAGATTGGGGGAAGAAGAAAGCACTGTCTTTAATATTCACAAAGAATATTCCACTTAAATTTGGAAATGAACAAAGAAAGTTACTCAATAGGTACCCTTTAACTGAGATCTTACTATTTGCTAGGTACCCAAAGAAGCCAATGGCAAAAAAATTAAATTTAAAAAAATGGTTCCCTATACATCAAAATTTTTATAAAACCATTTTGTTGTAGCAAAGAAATGGTAAAAATAGAATGCCATAAACAAGAAGGCTAGGCGTGATGTGTTGTAGGAATAAAATTCAATATTATTAGGCAATAAAAATGGTGACTATAAAGAAGTTAGTCAACTAGTCAGTAAACATTTATTAAGTTCCTATTATGTTCCAGGCACTTTGCTAAGTGTTAGGAATCTAAAAAGAGACAAAAGACAGGCCCTGCCCTGAAGAAGGTGACAATCTAATGAATGTGACAAAAACCAAATTAATAGGTACAAACAAGCAATATACAGGTAACAGTGAGAAGGCACTAGAGTTAAGAAGGGTTGGGAAAGACTTCCTATGCAGCAGGTGGGATTTTAGATGGGAATTAAAGGAAGCTAGTGAACGAAGTAAGTAGACTCAAGGGAAGAGAACATTCTAGGCATGGAGTCAGTCAGATAAAATGACCAGAGCCAAAAGAAAGAGAATCTTCATGGATAAGCAAGGAGTCTGTGCCACTGATTTAAAGAGTTCATGGGTATAAGTAGATTGGAAAGGTAGGAGGGGGCTAGGTAATGAAGGGCTTTGAATGACAAACTGAGGATTTCCTATGTGATCCTGGAGGCAATAGGGAGCCACTGGAGTTTATTAAAGGGGTAATATGGTCAGATCTGAGCTTTAGGAAAATTACTTTGGTGGCTGAATGGAGCATGAGTTGGAGTTTGGAGAAGCTTGAGGCAGGCAGACCCACTGTCAGGCTATTGCAATAGTCTGGGTGTGAGGTGATTAGGATTGTACCAAAGAGGTATCAGTGTCAGACAAGAACGAGGCATCTTTGAGAAATATGGCAAAGGTGAAACCAACAGGCCTTGTTAATAGATTGAATATGGGATGGGCAGTGAGGCATAGTGAAGAGTTGAAGATGACACCTAGGGTGTGAGCCTGAGGGAAAGGGGGATGGTGTTGCCCTCAATAGTAATAGGGAAGAAGTAGGAAGTGAGGAGGGTTTAGGGGGAAAGATAACCCATTTGACTTCGGACATGTTGAATTTAAGATGTCTACTGAATATCTTGTTCAAGATGTCTGAAAGGAAGTTGGAGAAACATAAGAAGACTTATATGAACTCATGCCAAATGGAGTAAACAGAATTAGAAATATATACACACATATGTATACATACACACACGTACAGAGACTTGGATATATAAATACTGTACACATTTGATATGTATTTATAACATGTATAGATGTAATGCAAATGGAAAGTACTAAAAGAGAAAACGGAATGCTATGGAATCATAATGTTCAAGCTTGGCATTGCATAAGAAAGCAGAAAATATATTTCCTTTGTTTATGGAGGTATGGGACTCTGGGTGTGGCATAGTATACATACTAACAGACTTCATAAGTATGTTGGTTAGTTTTACTGCATTACTATTTTATCCTCTTTGGTATTCTTTGTTGGAAAAGATGGCTGAAGAATGAAGGAAGGAAGAATATATCAG
This sequence comes from Trichosurus vulpecula, assembly GCF_011100635.1. Taxonomy (NCBI): domain Eukaryota; kingdom Metazoa; phylum Chordata; class Mammalia; order Diprotodontia; family Phalangeridae; genus Trichosurus; species Trichosurus vulpecula. The sequence goes on from NC_050577.1 coordinate 32,816,957, forward strand.
GAAAAAAATTGTCAAATAAAAGCAGTAGATTGTTTTAAAAGGATAATTTAGCTTATTATGTTTGGTCATTTAGGAAATCTATTTATTTTACTTTAGAAGCACACCGATGTATTCTTTTTGAAGGTTCTTTTGTTTTCCTTCAAGTAAATCATAGGGAGCTTATTAATGATGCATTAGTGGATGTCTATGTACACATGTAGATTAATGACTAGGTACCCGTTGAATTTGAGAGTCTTCTTGAGACGGAAAATACTTTCAATTCTGTTCTTTCAGATTTGCTTTCTGAAAAAGTATTTTTGTCCCACATGACCCTTACAAAAGTTTCCATTAGTGGGCAAGACAGAAGCAAATGAATTTGAGGAGGCACTTGAGGACAGCTCATCACCTCATGGATGGGATGCCATAGAGTTGTCAACTTTGATCATTGTAGTATTTTGTAATGTCAGAAAGAACATAAAGTCAGTAAATAACAAAGTCATCCTCCTGTAATCATGATTTCTTACAGACTGGAAGTCTTCGTTAAGGGAGATGATTTTGGAGCAGAGAGTTGGGCTACCTTGGGAAAAAAATCCTCTTAAATATTTTTTCCTGGTTTCAGAAATAATCCCATTGGTTATCAGTGCTGTTCTTGAGGCATTTTTCAGTTGTATCTGACTCTTCATTACCCCATTTGGAGTTTCCTTGGCAAGGATACTGAAGTGGTTTGCCATTTCCTTCTCCAGCTCATTTGATAGATGAGGAAACTGAGGCAAACAGGGTGAAGTGACATGCCCAGGGTCACACAGCTAGTAAATGTCTAAGGCCAGATTTAAACTCAGGAAGATGAGTCTTTCTGACTTCAGGCCTGGCGCTCTGTGTACTCTGGCACAACCTAGCCGCCATTGGTCATCAACATACAACATATACATGACTAAGAAGTTGTACTTCCAACTGCAGGACTTGCCTTCCCAAAGGTAGGGGTTACACATTGTTTAGTTGTTTGTTGTTGTTGTTGTTATTGGTGGTGGTGGTGGTGGTGGTGAGAACTTGTAAGGCATTCTCACAAGATTGTAACTTTGATGAATCTGTAATCTCCTGGATTTCGGTATCTCTCAAAAGGACAGATGACAACTCATGAACACCTTCCCATCCTGTTATAGTATCAATAGCACAGTTGTTTTGTTTTGTTTTTAAATCTCACATGGCTCTGAAAGTTATAATATTGTAGAAGGAAAATTTTATAATATTCAAAAGTTGTTATTATATAGACACATCCTCTTCTGCTTCTTGGAGAAAAAAAGTACACAGGGATACAGAATCAGAGTCAATGAAGACAGAGTGATAGATACAGAGAAAAGGGAAAGAGAGAAATATACTTTCTCTATAATTTAAAACATATTATTATACAAAATAAGCATATTTTATTTTACGTGATATTTAATCATTCCTCAAATCATTTTTCTTTTCTTCCCTATCCTTTGATCATCTGTTATTATCATCTCCAGTCTAGTCAGCTTTCTTTAAAAAGCCAAATCATTTGATAAGTCATGCCACATTTGTTTCTTTCTTAAATTAAACTGACCCATAAATACAAAGGATTTAAGTTACTCAGAAAAAGTACAAAATAAATATAAGCTTTCAGTGCTGTTGTTGAAATTTCATTTCTATTATTATTATTAATTTTTGCAAGCATTTCAACATTCAACAATATGGAAATCTGGCCAGTACAGAGTATAAAAGCTGTAATGTAACACTGCAACTATAATTTATAGCCTATATGAATCTCTGCCTTTAACAATGAAGGGTTATAAAGGGTTCAGACCAGATCTATCATGTATTGACAACCCATCCACTAGCATGTCAAGCTATGATACAACTACATGATGAAAACCAATTGGTGATGGTTTTGCTTAACTTAAGGCACACGTTTGGAAGCAACACATTATTAACACTAATTTTCATGCAAGAACATACGTAAGATGCCATCTTGGAAATCTGTGATTAGAAAAGTGAATGGGCTGCATTGAGAAGGAAACAAAAGTATCAGTGAGAATTTATTTTTCATTGTGGAGGTCAGCCATCTCTTCCAACTGCCTACAGCACTCTTCTTCCCACATATGTACACTTATAAAGCCATTACCCCACTCCCACATGGACGCACATTACCTGGTGATGAAATCCTTTCAACCCACTTTGGCTAATCTTTGGATTACAGGCCATAGGCCTGTCACTGAAGATGTTTCTTATTCTCAGAGACTCAGGGTTTGCACTCTGCTCACAGAAACACTGAGAACACATAGTCACCCAGTGGCCCAAGGACGTATCAAAGTAGGACTTTGGTGTAAGTACTAAATAGATGCTAATATAATTTAACTCATTTATCTTCAGGACATTTGAAACTCCTTGAGGGAAAAGTAATATATCTTTTCTGTGATCTGTAAGCTTTTAGCACCCAAAAATGTTATAAATACATTTGTTGTTTGATAAATATTCAGTGGCTGACTTAATTTATTCTTGAATTAAATTAGTTTAGATGCGAAGTGAACTGGTGGAAAAAAAAAGTTATGATACATCCAGATTATTCCTATTGGTTGTATTCTTCTAAATTCCCCATTAACAATGGTATTTTCAAAATTTAACTTAAAATATATTTATTTGTAACATGAGGATGAAGTTAGACTGTGTAATAATAACTCCTATTTTAAAAACATTTTAAGGTTCTTAGCTTTTTTCTGTGTTCTAGACCCCTTTGGCAGGCTGGTGAAGCCTATGGGTTCTTCAGAATATTTGCTTTGGTCGTTTTTTTTTAAATCATAATTAAAGGAAACGCTAACTTTCAGCAAGCAGACAGTGAAAATAAAGATTGAATTTTTCCTGTCTACGCTTACAGATTTACTGAAATCTATACATGGAACCCTTGTGGGGGGTGGGGCGGGGACCATGGAGCTCAAGTTAAAGGTTGTCGCTTAAAGCTTACAAAGAAAGGAATCATGAATAAAGCCTAGAATTCTGACATCAGATTAGAAAGATTGGGGTATAAGTTCTATCTCTGACACAAACTGGTTTTATGATCCCGGACAAGGCATTTAACTTTTCAGTGTAACTGAACAGCCTCGAAAATGCGTATTTGCATTAGTTAAAGAGTCTCCATTGAAAGTTTTCTAGGTGGGGTTGGGGGTGGCCAATACAGTGTTTTTCCTCCTAACAATTCTGGGAGGTAGACAATACGAGGATTATTATTCCTACTTTACAGACAAGGATATTGAGGCTTTGAGAGTGTGTGAGTTTGGCTACAATGTTTATGTGACCAAGGAACTTGCCGATGATTGCACAGTTTGGAAAATGAGATTCAGTGCCAAGTCTCTTAATGTGCCAAGATAGCACTTTTCTGACTTTGTCAAATTATATCTCACGGATCTCATAAACTGACTGTGGTCCCACTGGGGCTGTCCAGAGTCCCTCCCCAAGATGTATTGCACAGTCCCTTGTCTGGAAGCACTAGCAACTAGGTTAATCAGTCTTTGTGAAGAGAGAAATGTATTTGGATTAGAGTGTTTAGTGGCAATCAGCAAACATGCCACTGGAGGCTGAGACCACTGGGCTAGGTCATCTGTCAAAGTTCCTCCTCACAGACGACACTCTGTGACTATGAACATCAATCAATCATCAGCAAGCGTTTGTTAAGCAATTATTGCGTTCCAGTCGCTGTGCTAAGCACTGGGAATATAGATGAAAGTGGAAAGGGTGGCTTAGCCCATCCCTGACATGAAGACCCTGCAAAACAGAAGCCATCAGATTTTTTTTTCACATTTGGAAACTGTTACTGTTTGATAACATTCAAATTTTTGGAAAAAAACCCTGGCCATAGAGGTTGTTCAGTTTGCCATGGTAGAATCCATATGTCTTTTTGGCAAGAGTTGTGAAAGCTGAGAACCATGGTCTGGAAGAAAGTATATCTACCTAGTGGCTCTAGTCCACTGCAACCTAACAGCGTTATAACTTATAGAGTTGCACATGACAAGGATTTAGATGCACAGGTTTGATATCATTTCAGCTGAGACTGAACCACTAACTGCAACACCCTCCTTCCCTCCTGCCCCCAACCCCCACCCACACACACACACACACACACACACACACACACACACATTATACAAATCTTCAGGAGCAAAGTGTTTCTTCTGCCAGCAGTTTTTAGCTGAGCTCCTGTCTCTGGTTGTCTTCACGTTGTTTCTCATTTATTGGTTCTTGGACAAAGTCGACTCATCCCCCTATAAAGGACTGGCTGCCCAAAGGGTACCAACCCAAATGCCACTGGTTAATTCAGCTTTGACACTTCTCAGTGTGATCCTAACTGCCTTTTTTAAGAACAAGCAGGCAAGGGGAAAAAGCTCAAGGGACTTTTCTTCTATTCACTTCTATAATAGTTTTCTTGCCACAGGAGGCTTAAGAAGATTTGTACAGCTTTGCTTTCTTTTCATTAGCAGCAAGTGCAATGCTGTTGGGTAAGTTAAATGTGCAAGGCACATTGAAAAATATAAAAATGAGAAGTGCAAGAATTTTAAGAATAGATATTTTTTCTTAATCCTTTCATTTAAAATGTTCTTCTTATGAATTTCTTTATAATGCAGATAAAGCAGCAACGACCTATATATTATTCATATATGTGTGTGTATATTTATACACGCAGAGACATATATGTGCACAGAGAGACAGAAGTGTCTAAAAGCAAGGAATTCAAATCTAACTTTATTCTGTTTGTTGAATGCAATATTATGCTCTACTGACTTTTTGGCATGAGCGTGTTAAAATTCTTGTTATTAGACTGACAAGGAAAGCTGATTGAATTTTCAGCACAATCATTGAGTCTGTCATGGAATATAACAATATTTAATGATTTCTTTGTATTTTCATATGCAACCACAAATGTACCAGTCTCTTGGAAGCTGAGTTTGGCCATCCCATTACATTAACCTGCCCGAGCTAAATTATCATGAGCAGTACTGACTTTTTTTTTCCCCTCTCATTCTCTGGAATAAGACCATCACAGAGAATCTGTGATTCTCACTGAAAGAGGGAGAGAAATGATATTTTTATTATACAGGTTCATATTTTCATATTTTCTGCAGACCAAGGCAACTGGTTTTAGAGAGATTGTATGTTTGGTTGAGTAGAGTGGATTGATAAGGACCACTTATGAATTAGAGAATTCTTGATATAATGTATAATTTCCTTGCTATGCTTATATTTGTTTTTTTTCTTTAAATATTAACTCTATTTCATGCTGTTGGTCATTGTTTCTGCATAATTTCAGGGCTCATCAAATGTATTGGTTACTATCTAGTGTATATGCAATGAAGTTTTATGAAATGACTAATAGTATATTTTTTCAAGTAATTTTTGATCATTGGGAATGGAGCTATAAGAAAAGTCCTGATGATATTTACAGAAAAAGGAGGCAAGGGTTTGTATGGTCCTCTTTTTAAGCAATGATCTCATCAGAACATTTTCAGTGGATGGATAGACAGCAATTTTGTCTCCCTGTACCATATAGACTTAGAAGGGATTCTTTAGAATCATCATTAGAGAAAAGTAGCACAGAATCAACAAACATTTAGTGAGTACTGACTCCGTGTCCGGCACTATGCTAAGAACTCAGGATGTATAACATGCATTTAATATTCTGTCTCTAAGTTCCTCTGGGATATTCATTTCTCCACGCAATCTTTTATAGATTACCTGGGAAAAAAAGAATAAATAGTAACTTGAAAATAAGACTGATAACATACCATTCACCATTTTGTGAAATCATCTTTTTTTTTCAACTTAGTAGCAGGGCAAACAATTTGTATATCTTCTGCTTGTGATTAAGGATTTTCAAAAAAAAAAATCAAGACTTGTTGGTTTTAAAGGATCGTAGACTGCAATGTAATCTCTCCCCTTTCCCCCAAAGTTTTATTTTTCTTTTATGACAGCCTTTGATAGTGAGTTGACATTTTGAAATATCAAGGCAGAGAATAACCATTGATACAGCTGTCTGACTTACCCCGATTCCTTATTATAGCTGCCCTGTTTCCACAGGCCATACTTCTGTCAACAGCACTTCATCACTGATGCCCCAATTGCCCATATATGCATGGAAGCTTGAAGGGCTGCCAGCTGAGTGCTCAATAAATCAAGGAGCAAATTATGGTGGTTGCTTAGGCAGGGTTTGGATTGTGCTGCATCCACATGGCTGCAGACTATTAGCCAAAGTTAGTAAGTCCCTAAACAATGCATTAGTGGGAAGATGATTCCCCGTGATCTATTTGTGTCATATTTTATAGGGTAGGAAAATAACTCTCTGGAAACCGGAACATGGCTCCCAGCCTTAAAGAGCCCCTTCCTTTCATGTGTTTGGTAGTCTAGATGAGGAAGAGTCGGTCTTGCCCTCTTCCTCAGACTACTTCTCTGAAAAGAATTTCTGAATCTAGTGGAGCTCCCAGTAGATGAATTTGAAAGGGAATAGTTTATTGCACATTTTCACCTTTGTAACATCTCTTGGATATTCCCTCTGACTCTGCCAACACTCATGCAAGCCATCATCATCTCACACATGGAATGCTGCAATAGCGGGGGGGGTGGGTCTGGCTGCCTCAAGTCTCTCTCCACTCCAATCCATCCTCCACTCAGCCACCAAAGTGATTCTTCTAGGGTATGGATTTGATCATGTCACCCTCCCTACTCAATGAACTCATTGGCTCCCTATTGCTTCCAGGATCAAATACAAACTGCTCTGCTTAACATTCAAAGGCCTTCATGGCCTCCCCTGTACCTACTTTTTCATTCAGTGACATCAGCCTCCTGGTTATTCCACAAACAAGACACTCCATCTCTCAGCTACAGGTATTTTCTCTGGCTCTCCCCCCAGTCCACTTACTGACCTCTCTGACTTTCATTAATTTCCAATTTAAATGCCATCTTTTACTGGAAGCTTCTTCTAAGCCCTCTTAATTTTAGGGTCTTTCCTCTATTAAGTCCTATCTATATAAAGTATGCTTTGTATTTATATTTGTTTGCATGTTTTCTCCCAGATTAGATTGCTAGCTCTTTGAGGGCAAGGATTGTCTTTTGCCCCTTTTCATATCCCCAATATTGTGTTCACGTTCAGTTTTTTGGTCACATCTGACTCTTCATGACCCCATTTGGTGTTTTCTTGGCAAGGATACTAGAATAGTTTGTCATTGCCTTTTCCAGCTCATTTTATAGACAAGAAAACTGAGGCAAACAGGATTAAGTGACTGGCCCAGGGTCACTCAGCTAGTAAGTGTCTGAGGTCAGATTTGAACTTATGTCTTCCTGCAACACTCTATCCACTGAGTCACCTATCTGCCTTACTACTTGGCATTGCAATAAATTTTTTTTGGTTGATTGGTTGATTTTAGAAAAAATGTAATTCTTTTATTAGCCTTCTCTATTGACAAATAATTCATCAACAATTCAAAATAATGCATTAATCCCTAACCCCAAAAGTATTTTTTTTCTTTTTAATGCTATTTACTATTGGGGGGAAGAGTTCTGGATCTGTGGGATTTCATCAATACTGGATTCCAGTGTGGAAACTCACTTCACATATGAAATACATTGCCTAGGAGAGAGTAAGAATATAGCAAAGGCGCTCTCTCTCTCTCTCTCTCTCTCTCTCTCTCTCTCTCTCCATCCATCCATCCATTCATTCATCTGTCTACTTACACTGATGAACAACTCCTTTGTAACTTAAAATCTGGCAGAATTTTGAATGTTAAGCAACTTTCCCAAAGACTTCCAGATAGTAAATTTCATAGCCAGGACTTGAACACTGGCCTCGCTGGCTCTAAGGATAAACCTTTATTAGACCTTCTGTCAACTACATCAGTTGTGGTAAACTCAGAGGTCTCTGAGCTGTACCTAAGGCTCCCTACATACTATATAGTGACTTAGAAAGCCAAATATTAACATCATCTATGTCTTATTGTATTTTATTTTGTTAAATATTTCCCAATTTCATTTTAATCTGCTTCAGGCTGCATTTGGGATTGTTATGGGCTGGATGGACCTGTGGGAGACAGGCTTGCCACCTTTGCCCTATACCCTGCTGTTGTTTCTTCATTGGTATTCATAATACTGTAAATTAACAATCTTTTAATATAAATATATTTTATATATTCATACACTGAACAAAATGCCAATCCTTTCAAAGCACGATCACATTTTCCAAATTCAGGCAATTTAGGCAGAGTATTTCTGGGTAATTTGTCTCTATTGGGGCTCTTCCCAGTCTTCTCTAAGTCTGAAAGAATAGAGTTGGAAGAAGGGAATGAACTGATCTTTCTAGTTGTTTTAGGAGATTTGGAGATGGGGTAAAGAAGAGCCCATGGACAAGTGTGCTTTATTATGCTCATACATCTGCCCATGTGCATTTGTTTATGAGAGGTAATGAATGTGGTATAATGGATAGAGAGTTGGCCTCAGGCAGGAAGACCTGAGGTCATATTCCATCAGTGATTCATCCTCGTTAGGGGATCATGGGCAAGTCAGTGCTTTAGGCTAGTGGTTTCAAACTCAAATAGAAACAGAATTTTGCCTGCATATTTACTTTGAAAACCACAAAAACAAAACAAAATAGAACTAAAACAAAACCTATGATATGCATAGTGTTCTATTTTTATTTATTTAAAAATATTTCCCAATTAAATTTTAATCCTGCTCTTACCACCGGGTCACATGGCATGTTTGACCCCTCTGTTCTAGCCAACTCTCTAAGGATATAAGTTGCAGAGGAAGTGCTGACTTCCATTAGTAGAGGTTGTTTCTACATGTTAGAGTCCTCTGTACCAAGGAAAACAAATTTCCAGTCCCTATTCCTAGATCTGTATATATTCATGGGTGTATATGTAGGTACTTCAGGTACTCATTTATTTACACGTATATTTACACATGTCTATTTGTGTGTGCGTGCATGTGCATAAATTCACTACATCCCATTAAAAAAGGTTAGATTGACTTTAGTTATGTTGAGGAAGGGATTCTTGTTCATGGGTGGGCATATTATCTGGCCTCTGCAGCCCCTTCTAGCTCCAAGACCCTGACATTGTTGTGGACAATATAGTTGTCATGCATTTTGGGGTACTCAATTGATAAAACACTGATTAATTGGGAAAATTAAAGATGATATAAGAACCACTGTTGAGATTATGACAAATATGCTGGAATCCCAGAGTAATTCTTCTTTCTAATACCTTAAAGCTAAGGTGAAAGTGAGTATAGAAAATTGCTGTGTACATGACTCTTTGATGAACTTTAAATGGTGAGGTGGCTGGGGTGGGGTGGGAGGGATGTTTTTCACATTCAAATTTTAAGAATGAAGTAAATCTCTTATGTAACAGTTGGGTTCCCAAAAGGTGGAAAGTCATTTAAAATAATATAGTTACTTCCCACTGAATTAAATTTTGATTGCATTATAAATTCAGAGATGGTTTATCTTTATTTCTGATTGATTGTTAAAATTTGCTTCTAATTCTATAGTTAAGTGTCTGTCCATCAGCATCTCACTTAAGACATCAACTATATGGAAACAGATAAAAATAACACACATACACAGTAAAACAAATTCATGTTAAGACATTTAAAATAAGATAACTGCAGCATGTGGACAGTGTCCTGAGAGTCAGAAAGACCTGGGATCCCATGTGACACATACTGGCTGTGTGACCCTGGGATGGGTCATCTTTCAGTACTCTTGGAAGCTCTCTAAGACTAAGTTGCAAAGAAGGTGACAACCAGCATTGGTGGAGGGAGATTCCTCACTTGGGAGTTTTCTGTACAAATGAAATGACCTGTCCAGTCCCTATTTTCTGTAACAAAATGAATAATCCTCTCATAATTTGAATGATTACCCCAATTTTCATTGGTCAATTTTTTTTAAAATCAAAGCATATATATATATATATATATATGTATATATATATACACATACACACACATATATATATACATATATATGTATGTACATGTGTGTATATATATGTATATATGTGTGTGTGTGTATATATATGTATATATATACACATATGTAGGGCAGTTAGGTGGCACAGTGGATGGAGTGCCATGCCTGGAGTTAGGAAGACTCATCTTCCTGAGTTCAAATCCAGCCTCAGACACTTACTAGCTGTGTGACCCTGGGCAAGTCACTTAACACTATTTACATCAGTTTCCTCAACTGCAAAATGAGCTGGAAAAGGAAATAACAAAGCACTCCAATATCTTTGCCAAGGAAACTCCAAATTGGGTTACAAAGACTTGAACATGGCTGAACAATAAAAAGTTTTTGTGAAAATCTCAATAATTTTAAGTCACATGCATATAATTTTTTGTGATAGTAAAGAAGTAAGAAAAATATATGCCTGTCAATTGAGGAAAAACTAAGTAAGTTGTGGTGTAGGAATATTATGGAACATTACTGTGCTATAAGAAATGACAAACATGATTAATGCAGAGAAGCAAAGAAAGACTAATGTGAACTGATGTAAATTGAAGCAGAATGAGGAAAACAGCATACACCATAGCACAATATAAATCGAAAGAATGGCAATCACGAAATAAATGAAAGTAAGCATTGTGAATTTATAATTAGTGAACTGAACCCAAAAGAAGAAAAACAAAAAGTCACCTAGTTCTTTTTCTTTACCATGGACGGCATCCAAAGTGTGGAACATTATATATAATGCCATCTTTGGTCAATGCATTGATTTTTTCTTCTAAGTTTTCTTCTTATTTTGAAAATTCTTTGTTATAATAAAAGGCTTTCTGAGTGGAGTAGGGAGAGGCATATAGGGAAAAATGTATGTTATATGAAAACAGGTTATTAATAAAATGTTTAAAAATGTATATTCATATTGGCTTTGAGTGTTTTTTTCTGAATTTGAGCCTTGAGATATATTATATACATGTATGTATATACATATATCTAATATATGTGTTTAACTTGTATTTTTCAGATATAAATCCAATAAAAATAAATTAAGATTAAGTCACAAGAATATCAGGAGATTCAATGTATTTATAATGCTTTGTTATTAATCAGATGAATTATCTTTCAAACTTCCTGGTTAGGTTTAACAAGGACTTATTACCATAGACAGAAAAAAAATCCAGGAATAAACAATTATTAATACAATGTCAAATAGGTCTGTAGGTGAACTCAATTATAGTGACACAATGGGGCAAGTAACTGTAAAAGTCACTGGTATTATTGTTTGCCGAAGGTCAAAAGCACTGGAGTGGAGCAGGGTGAAATTAGATGACAGAGTCGAATAAGAGGCTGTGATTGAAGATGCTTTGGATCAGAGACCTTTATTGTACTTTGATTTTTTAAAGCTTGCTTTCTTTGGGTCTTTCATCTGTGGGGGGAAAATAGTGGCTGTTGTAGTCTGCTTTGATTGAAGTATCAGAACTTATAAAAACACTCTATTTCTCTTTGCAAGAAGGGTAGTTTTTTTTCTTTCTTCCAGAAATCCAGCTGTGAGGTTAACTTCTATTAGTTTTAATGTAAATCTCTCAGATCCTTAATAATTCCACTTTCTCTGCTGATTATGAAGCGAGAGTGCTTTGTATTTGTAAAATGTATCAGATCCAAGAAGATAAAAGAACTTGAAAAATGAACACCATTTATCTTCTTGCTAGAACAAAGTTGCTGTTCAGCCATTTTTCATTTGTGTCAGACTCTTCCTGACCCTATTTGGGCTTTTCTGGGCAGAGACACTAGAGTGGTTTGGCATTTCCTTCTCCAGCTCATTTTACAGATGAAGAACTGCGGCAAACAGGGTTAAGTGACTTGCCCAGGATCACACGGCTAGTAAGTGTCTGAGCAGATTTGAACTCACAAAGATTTGTCTTCCTACTCCAAGCCCAATGCTCTATCCACTGCTCCACCTAGCTACCCTAGAACAAAGATAGGGATAGGAAATATTTCTTGACTACCTAGCATAAATTCAGCATCTAATCTTTGATGCATGGGATGACAAAAATGTCACCAACTCTTCATGAATCCCAGTAGATTCACCCAGATTTTACTGGATCACAGCATCACAGATTTAGAGCTGGAAGGGAACTCAGCAGTCAAGTGCTGCCCTCTCATTTCTCCAAAGAGAAAACTGAGATACAGAGAGGTCCAATAACTTGATGAGTCTCTTAGCTGCCTATGTAGGATTTTACCCTGGTCTTTCTCATTCCAAGCACAGCACTCCATCCATTCCATCATTCTGTCTCTCAATGCTTGTTTCTTTTTTTTCTTTTAAATAATTGTAGTAGCGATTGACTACCATTAAATTCCTTATTTGCCTATTCTACAAAATAGAGTGCTTGAAGATCATTCATCTTGGTAGAGAAAAGGCAAGCAAAATAGGAACTGACTAGTTCTATTGTAGTTCACAGCAATATGACTCCTATCCTCCCCTTGACTTTCCTCTCACTACAGGCTCAAATAATTCCTTTCCAATGAATTCCTTCAGAATTTCTAATTCATTGCATGACTTTAGCACATTAGTAAGTACTTGTTCTATTTACTATAGTTTCATGTGTTCCAGACTTCTCTCAGATGATATTAGAAAGTCTTTGAGGGCAAAGACCAAAACTGACCCTCTTTAAGAATGTCTCCCAATATTTAATAGTGGTTAGCATCCAGTAGAAAATCATTTCCCACCTGATTTACTTGTTAATTTAAAAGTTTTGGAAAGTTTATTTTTATTGTTGTTATCTTTATTTTGGATTCATTCATTGTGCTCCAGCAACATCAGGATGGACATAGGGGTGAAGCTGGAACAAGCGAAATTAGCCATCCTTTCTAGATGTCAAGATGACCCTTCTCATCTTCCCAGTGGAAAGAGAGGGTAATGATTACTTCATGTTTTATTGTTATTCCCCAAATATCTAACATGGTGCTTTAAATATAATTGCTATTATAAAAATGTTTGACACTGCCTTTGTTGACTCTGATCACATCTTACCTTGTGCCAACTGTTTGTCCATTGATAACTCACATTTGAACTGGAGTCCCGTAGACATCTTAAACTCAATGTGTCCAAAACTGAATTCATGGTCTTTCCTTCTAAACCCTCCTCCCTCTGACATTCCTTATTAATGTAGAAGACAACTCCAGCTTCCCATTCTTCCAGTCCCTTAGGCTTGCAAACTAGAACTCATCCCGAACTCATTATTTCTCTCTCTCTCACACACACACACCCCCAACATCCAATCTCTCTATTTTACCTTTGTAAAATCTCTTGAATGCGCCCCCTTTTCTCCTCTGACCCTGCCACTACTCTGATTCAGGCTCTTATCACCTCTCACCTACACAATTGCAGTAGCCTGCTGGTGGGTCTGCCTTCCTCAAGTCTCTCCCCACTCTAATCCATATTCCACTTAACCATGATTTTCCAAAAGCACAGGTCCACTCATGTCACACACCCTACTTGTCTATCTCCCAATCAATAAACTCCACGGGCTTCCTATCATCTACAGGATTAAATAAAAATGTTTCTGTTCGTATTTCAAGGCCTTTCATAACCTACCCCCTCCTACTTTCCAGTCTTCTTACACATTATACCCTTTTATGTACTCTTTGTTCCAATGACACCGGCCTCCTTGCTGTTCCATAAACAAGAGTCCATCTCTTGGCTCGGACATTTTCTTTGTTATTCTCCAGTGCCTGGAATTTTCTCCCTCTTTATCTCTGCTTACTGACCAACTTGGCTTCCTTCAAATCCCAAATAAAATCCCACCTCCTACAGGAACCCAAGCCCCCTGAATCCTAGGCCTGCCTTCTTTTAATTATCCCCTATTCATTCTGTATACAGATTGTTTGCACATATTTCTATGTCTATTGTCTTCCCCATTTGATTGTAATCTCCTTCAGCTCAGGGATTGTCTTTTGCCTCCTTGTATCTCCATTGCTTAGCCCAGTGACTGCTATGTAAAGGGCACCTAATCAATTTTTATTGATTGACTGGCTGACTTCTATATGTTAAGTTTAGTTGAGAAAGCAGCAGTGTCTCTTATCATTGGAACATATATTTAGAGTTGGAAGGTATCTTAGAGACCGCCTGATCGAAATCTCCCGCCTCATTTTATAGATAAGGAAGCTGAGTGGTTAAATGACTTTGAAGAATCACATAATTGGCATTTAATTAGAGTAAAAGGCTGAGCTGGAACTCTTTGAGTCCCCTGAGTCCAAATCCAGCATTCTTTCTATTGTGCCACATTGACCTCCATCTCCTCCACCTCTAGACCCTTAGCTCTATGAGGGCAGGGCCTGGGTCTCGCTTCTCTTTGCAGCCTCTGTGTCAGTGCCTGGCACAGGGCCTTACACACAGTAGGAGATCAAGCCATGTACAATTGCATGAGAAAGGCCCTTCCAGCAAGGCAGTCAACTGTTTCCTACGAAGCCATGAAACATTTTGCGAGACAGATGGGAAAGTATTTTTGGCCAACAGATCCTGGTGGCACGCAGCTGTCATGAAGTTCTAAATGACTGAACCAAAGGATAGAGCTGCAGAGTAAGCCCTAATCTATAAGGTGGAGGCCAAGGCCAGTGTTAGCACAATCAGCCTTTTGCGTCCTGTACCTGGGCCAAGGATTAGCATAGATAACCCTTCCTATGGAAAGTGGCCAAACCTTTCATGACTAGTAAATGACACATATTTTTCTTTCACCCATCCAGTGTATCACTTGATTAAGTATATCCAGCCTCTTCTAAGGTCTTACACTGATGCCTCCTTGTGTCATAAATGTGACCTAGGTCCATCAGAGGCCACCTCATAAACTCTGGATGCACCATGAAGATAGAATGATTTCTGGCATGGGAGCAGTGTGAGAGTGTCTGGGTCATCCAAGGTGCAGCCTACCTAAGTGAGAGATGCTGGCCACCAGCTTATGACTGATTTTCTGCTACATCACTTCACAGATGATGCAGAACCACAAAGATCAATTAGACAGAAGATCTTTGTTGAGCCAATATAGGATATTATTTTTAAAAATATTATTCCTAAATGTTACTAATGGTAAGAAGTAACTGTGATCTGATACTATATTAGGTGCCACACCCAGAAATGTGGAGGTATATCCTCTCTTTGGGAAACTCTTGGGATGGGAAGTCCCTCTACCCACACAGATTGCAAGTTATCTGTGACTTAGTAGATAAATCATATGGAAGAGTCTGAAGTCCAGAGAGTCCAAATCATTAAATCATTTAGCCAGGGTCTTACAGCTAGTGGAATCTGAAGCCACTTCCTCCTCCCTGGAAGCCCAACATGCCATCCCAAAGGATGTTAACTTTTTCTGTGTCATAGAAGCCTTTTCTGATCTGGTAAAGCCTACAGATCCTTTTACAGTATACTATATATAAATTAATAAAATATATAGTATTACAAAGGAAACCAATTAGATTAATATATGTTTATATTAATATATAGGGGTGTGTGTGTATTAATCTTTCTTTCTTTCTATCTATCTATCTATCTATCTATCTATCTATCTATCTATCTATCTATCTGTATTTCATGGATCCTACATTAAGATCAATATTTTATGCCATTCAGCCTCTCAATGAGTCTGGGACATATAGCTCCCACTCAATTATCTCCATTAAAAAATAATAAGTTCACCTCTTGGGCTCTATTAATGTGATTAAGTGCTCTCTTTTTAACTAAGAAAAATATTTTCCACTTGGAAAGTAAAGCATGTGGAAGAACAGTGTATGAAATCCAAATGAATGGTTTTCAACAGATTTTGTTTACTCATTAGTTTGAAAAGCAAGTTTATTTGTCAGTACAGTCAATCTCCCAGCCAGAACAGCCTTCCTAAGGGCTCAATATTTGGGGAATTGTTTAATTACTACTTAAATGAAGCAGTTTGGCCCTGAAATCTGAGCTCACTCATCACATCGCTGGGATTTTCCCCTGTTGCATTGTTGGTCTGTGGGTATTTTTTATTTTTTTATTGTCAACACATTTCTGGCAGCCTTATATATTCACCAATTGGCTCAATACTTTTAGAGCTGTTTTTATCATTGGCAAAATTATTTGGGAGAAGGGAATATTTCATTGAAAAGTTTTTCACTTCACCTGAACCCTTGTTTTTCATTGAGTTATTTTTCAGTCATATCCAGGTCTTCACAACCCCGTTTGGGGTTTTCTTGGCAAAGATACTGGAGTGGTTTGCCATTTCCTTCTCCAGCTCATTTTATACATGAGAAAACAGGCAAAAAGGGTTAGGTGACTGGCCCAGGGTCTTACATACTTGAACAGGTAACTAAATTGTTTCTATAAAGTAGATAAAGGACTGGACTTGGTGGAAGAAAGAAAAAAAAAAGATTTAAAGCCTACCTCGGATACTTATATACTTCCTTACCCTGGGAAAATCATTTAACTTCTCTGAGACTCAGTTTCCTATTCTCTTAAGTGGAGATCTTAGTAGTGCCTGTCTCACTGGGTTACTGTGAATAACAAATGAGATAATTTATGTAAAGTGCTTTGCAAATTTTAGAGGACTACATAAGGATTAGCTTTAATTACTAATTTTCTCAGGGGGAACATGATAGAAGTTAGCATTATGAAAACAAGGAAACTCAGAATTAAATAATAAAATATTACTTTGTTTCTCTCATTCATTTTAGGAGGACTAAGTGAGGCCTAAAAATATTCACACTTTCATCAAAACAAAATATGTTCATTATCATGTGCCTCCAAAGCCCTTTTTTAAAGGTGGTTCCACTCTGAGGAATGGATCCTCAGAGGATCTTATAATTAAATATTAAAACAGGTTTCAGCGAAGCCAATAATCACCTGTGTTACATCATCTTAGACTAGTCACTTAACCTTCCTGAGCTCTATTTTCCTCATCTATACAATGGAGGTGTTGAAATTCCATAACTTCAAATTTTCCTTCGAGCTCTTTTTCTCTGATCCCATGACATCTTCAATTCAGGATTTGATATATGTGGAGGGAAAATGTTAAAGTCGTTATGGGTGAAGTTGTAAAGGATAGAGTTATCTATATACACACACAAAGTCTTCCTCTTTTGCGGAGAGGGTGACAAGTCATTGAATGATTTCCTTCAGCTCACATTTCTTTCAATAGGCAGTGGCATAGAGGGGATAACATGCTGGCTCTAGAGTTACATTCACGTTCCATCGTTGACACTTATTAGCTCTGTGTGATCACAAAGAAATTATTTAACCTCTCTGATCCTCCATGTCTTCATTTCTAAAATAGAGATGACATTTGCTACTGCACAGGGACGGATTATAGCAAGAAAAATCCACTCCGTTTTTCTTTAGAAGAGGTCGGTCAGAGGTTTCATTCCCTGCTCTGTTATATGCCATGACAGGGAGAAAAGCATACGTTAATTCAGAGAGAGGTCATTCTAGGAGGCAAGAGGGCTTCTGACTAGGGGCCATTGCCCAACAATACCTCTAGTACACAGTGTAGTGGATAGAGTATTGTATTTGGGGTCAGAAAGTCTTGAATTCAAATCTCATTTCAGTCATTTACTATACATATATATATGTGTATATATATATGTGTGTGTATATATATATATATATGTATATATATATATATATGTAAGACGCGTCATTTAATCTAGCTACCTCGGTTTCCTTATCTGTGGACAAAAATAGCACCCACTAAAGGTTTTATGAGGCTCTAATGAGATAGCATGTCATACTTTTGTTGGTGTTCAGTAGTTCAGTCATGGTTGATTCTCTGTGACCCCATGGACCATAGCATGCCAGGACCTTCTGTTCTCCATTATCTCTTGAAGTCTGGCCAAGTTTATATTTGTTGTTTCCATGACTCTATCTATCCATCTAATTCTCCGCTGTCCCCTTTTCCTTTTGCATTCAATCTTTCCCAACATCAGGGTCTTTTCCAATGAGTCCCGTCTTCTCATTATGTGGCCAAAGTAATCTCCAGCTTCAGTATTTGACCATCCATAGGGGCAGCTAGGTGGTGCAGTGAGTACAGCACTGGCCCTGGAGTCAGGAGGACCTGAGTTCAAATTCGGCCTCAGACACTTGACACAATTACTAGCTGTGTGACCTTGGGCAAGTCACTTAACCCCAATTGCCCTGCCTTCCCCCCTTCAAAAAAAAAAACAAAGTATTTGACCATCCAGTGAATAGCCTGAATTAATGAGTCAATCATTCATAATAGTTCAGCAATCATTGAATTAATGAACATACTTTGCAAATCTTAAAGAACTATAGAATACGCTAGTTGTTGCTGTTATTAATAATCAATGATTATATAAAATGCTAGCTATTATTAATAAATAATTGATGATTGTTGATATAAAATGCTAGTGATTATTATTGCTATAATGAGTATTATTATTTAGCAAACACAGTTACACTGGTTCAAATGAGTGAGTCATTGGCTTTGGGGGCAGTTTGCTGTATTTTGGGGCAGGGGATGTAGATTTTCTAGTTTGCTAGTATGTTTTTGGCTCAAAACTATATACCTTGACTGTCTAAAACAAAATGGACTCTGTCTTTTGAATTGGAATAGAGAAGACAAAAAACAAGAGCTATTTGTGAATGTCTATTTAACAGTGAAATAGAGACCTATTATCAAATGACTTTACTTGTCTAGAAAGGTCATTACAGTGACTCTTTCTTCTCTTCCATAAAAGCCATTTTGAGACCCAGTAAACTAATGTATGTGAAACATGGCAGTATAAATGTAACAAAAGCACCAGGGTTACTCACATACATGTCATGCCCTCTTGCTGGGGCACATGTTATTTACTTGGTTGACATTTTTTGATTGAGCCCCAGTGACTGAGGGGTTTCACCAAAGATGACTGGTGACTGAGCATCAGGGTAGGAGCAATGGAGAGTAATCAGGGTCCCATTAGCTAGGAACCATGGCACATGTCTTATAAAAAGGGCCCTGAGCACATATCCAGCCTCAGGAGAAGTTCCTCTTTCAGACAAGTCATGGCTCCCCTGGACTACCCTCACTACCTATAAATACATCATTATTTCGTAGCTCTTTATGACTCTAATGACATTGATTCACATCACCTTACTTTATCCTCACACAACCCTGTGAAGTATCTTATTCTTGTCTACATTTTATAGATGAGGAAACAACAAGATTTAATTGGATTTACCCAAGGCCACACAGATAGTAGTGGTGATGCTGAGATTGGAAGCCAGATCTTCTAATGTTAAGTCTATTGCTCTTTGGAGAGACCATATACTGCTCCTCAACTCTTCCCATGAATGAGACTGCACAACATTGGTGAGAACTGCCTTC
Organism: Trichosurus vulpecula; assembly: GCF_011100635.1. NCBI lineage: Eukaryota > Metazoa > Chordata > Mammalia > Diprotodontia > Phalangeridae > Trichosurus > Trichosurus vulpecula. Next base: position 32,836,271 of record NC_050577.1, read on the forward strand.
TTTAGGAGTTGGAAGCAGGCCGAGTTCTGGCTACACAGCTTCCAGAAGATGGGAGAAGCTGTACCCAAATCCATCCAGATATGTATTTGCTCCTCTAGGGATGTGTTGAATTCTTCTCATCAAATCAGAGACTATCCTACATGTGGCAAGGTATCAAACAGCAAAGAATCAAACAATATTCCAGAATACAATAGGATACTGCCCTCAATAAGGCCCATTCGCCCTTCATCATTAAAGAGAGACTAAAGAACATCTAGACAAGTTCGTTTTTTCTAAATTACTCCACTTAACCTATCATTGAGGGCATCGATTTATTCATTTTGGTGTGGGAAAGACTGTTCACAAAGGCCCCAAGCTCTGACACATTTCCCCAATGTGGCAAAGGCTTCGAATACAAGACCCAGTGATGGGCCCCTGCATTTTGGCTATTTGAAGACCAATCTTTCTGCCTCAGTAGAATTTTTATTTCTTCCTGAGTAATTTAATACTTTTCCCAGATACTAATGTCTAGAGGAATTCCTATCTATAAAGATAGAGAGAATACACACACACACACACACACACACACACACACACACACACGTCTATATATATATAGTGTGTGTGTGTATACATATATACACATATATGTGTGTGTACATATTATATTTTATATATAATTTTTATATATAATATTTATATTATATTTTATTATATTGCATTGTATTGTATTGTATCATGTTGTTATTATATTATGTTTTATAATATTATATCTCTTGGTCATGGAGGATGAATATCACCATCTTCCTTTAAAAAGTAGAAAGAAAAAAAAGATTTGCCTAGGCTTTAATTAGTACAAATACATTTTATTGTATTAATTATGTAAATACTTATTCACAGTACAAACTTACTGTTCACCTCCACAAAAAATATAAAATAAGCTACTAGAAGGCAGAGGCTGTTTTGTGTTTGGCTCTGTGTCCCCAGTATGTAAAATGGTTTCTGGCACACTGTTGTTGTCCAGTCGTGTTGGACTCTTTGTGACCCTACAGACAACAGCACACCAATTCTATCCCTGGGTTTTCTTGAAAAATGAGACTGGAGTGGTTTACCAGGCCCTTCTCCAATAGATTAAGGCAAACAGAGGTTAAATGATTTGCCCAGGGTCACACCGTTATTAAGTGTCTAAGGCCAGATTTGAACTCCAGGTTTCCTGACTCCAGGCCCAGCACTCTATCCATTGAACCACCCAGCTCATAGTAGTCCTTTAAAAAGCACTGTTGATTAGTGGAATAAGGAATTCCCAATGAGGAAACTACCAGAGTAGGCTGGCAAGTTCTAGGGAGGTTTCTTGAGGTCTCTTAGAGGTGAGGAAGAAAAACAAGTCATTGAGTAACTTTGTAATTTAACCAATCATACTTCATAACATGGTACTAGGGACACAACACTTGACCTTACACTGAGCCTAGGAAACTTTTTCTTTTCAACTTTCTTTTAAATTAAATTTCCTCAATTCACAAGCATTCACTTTCTTTCCTTCCCACTCCCCCACCCCACCTTCTTTTAAAAAAAGGGGGGGGGTGAGGGGCTTTGGTTGAGGAAATTTACTCACAGAGTCCCCTTCTCCAGTGAAAATAGTTCCTGTTTCCCAACTCCCCACAAGTAACTTAATATACGCATCGCCTGACTAACGTTATTAATTCATTCCATAAAAACGCAGTCTAGGATGAAATTATATTGGAGGGGACAGTCGGTTCCACAGAAACGTTTCTAAAAGTGTTTTATAGGCTGAATGATGAAATAGTAGTGTTGGACTCTCCGGTCCGACAGGGACAGCTGGTGGCACAGTGGATAGAATGTTAGGCCTGGAGTCAGAAGACCTGTGGTCCAAGTTGTAGACTGTGAGCTCCTAAAGGGAGCTTTTGCCTCTTTTGCCTCTTTTTGTATCCCTAATGCTTTGCATGGTGCCTGGTGCATGCTAGGCACTTAAAAATGCTTATGAATAGAAGCAAAATTAAATTCTCAGATACTTATTAGCTATGTGACCCTGGAAAATTAAATTATCCCCCATTTCTCTCCATTTCCTCAACTATAAAAATTATCATCATAATAACACCAACCTCACAGGGTTGTTGTGAGGATCAAAAGTGATATTTGTAAAAAGGGATCCTGGTGCATAACAGGCCTTATGTTAATGTATATTCCCTTCCCTTCAGTGGGGATTCATTATCATTCAATAATGAGGCCATGTTAAAGTGACATTAAGTTGGACTACCTTATGCCAGGAATAGCTAATGACAATTATTATCATTATAATTGTTAATTTTTGTTACTGTTGTTTAGTCATTTCAATTGTATCCAACTCTTTGTGACCCAATTTGGTGTTTTCTTGGCAAAGATACTGGAGCAGTTTGCCATTTCCTCAGTTCATTTTGCAGATGAAGCGGAGTTAAGTGACTTACCCAGGGTTACACAGCTAGTAAGTGTCTGAGGCCAGATTTGAACTCAGGAAGATGTCTTTCTGACTCCAAGTCCAGCCTTTTATCCACTGTGCCACCTAGCTGCCCATATCATTGTAAAAGAGTACTTGAAGTCCCATATTTGCCTTTTATTCCATATATCCTATGAGGGATTACATTTTCCTTATGAGTAAATGATATGTAGAGAGTTCGGTGACTTATAACTGATCACAGAACTAATAAATGTCAGTCAGGATGCAAATACAGATCTTCTTGCTTCAGGTCCCATACTCTTTTCACTATGGTGTATGTATGTATGTATGACCACCATTTTTTAAAAAAGGTCATTATCTTTTGGGCATCTTGAATCACAAGTATATATATATATATATATATGTGTATATATATATATATATATATATATATATATATATATATATATATATATATATTGGTTTGGACATATTTCAGACAGAAAGGTCTAAGTTGCTATAGAGCTCCTCTCTCCCTCCTTCCTACCAGGTCATGTGCCTGAGGGACTTAAGAATGTACCCATTTATAGCTCTGATCTCTCTATATTTATCTTATACTTATTGCAGATGGAGTGACGAAGGGCCATCTGTATTTTGGGCCCAAAATATAATTATTCCCTTGATGGCAATTCCTTCATGTTATAAGGTAAAAATAGAGAAAATATTTTCTTGTTTGCATGTTTTGTGATAGCCTTGTATATACTTCAGTGACTTTTTCTTCCCCTAGTCTGTGTTTTTAGCTCCTTCAGTAACATGACTTCCATTTGCCAAAGGAACAGCTAGTAATTCTCTTGCTATTTTAAGGCATCTGGTTTTCTCTCTTCCTTTTGCCCCTAAGCCCACAAATGCTAAAAATTCTGGATCTGTAGGGGATGATAATTATGCCTCTGGCTAAAAATAATTTGGAATCAGCAAAGGCTCGAGAAGGAACTATGGCTCTCCTTTCTATTAACAATCCAAATTTCATGGGGACTTTTTTGGGTAAATACTGAATATAATGGACAGCCAATATATAAATATCAGACATAATTGTAATCATAATTCATAACGAGGACAAACATTGATTGAGTGGACATATTAGGTATTTTGGAAAGCAGATTATTTTTTGGGGTATGGGTTAGACTCAGGGATGCTCAGATATTTCTGTTTCTGGGATTCTGGGATCTCTTAGTTACCCTCCAGTTCTAAGGGTTAAGATCCTTTAGAAGGTACACTGTTAGGTGCTTGGAATAGGAAGATGAGTTAGGCAGTGCCTGGCCTTGGGGAGCTAGCAACTTAGTTGGAGAGCCGGACATATGTATACCTTCCACCTGGAATGTCCTTCACCTCTAGATCCAAATATCTAATTGGATTTCCTCAGCTAGAAGACAGGTACTGACTCAATCTTTAGTGAGTGAATTATGGAATGAGATCTCAGCTGCTCCAGCAGATATGATCGATAATGTGGATGCTTCTTTCCATGACATGAGCCCAAACCCATCCAGGTCTTTGTATCCTTGGAATGACTTGCCACCACCCTCCCGTAATTTTGCCAACACCTTTAATGGGCCTTACTCCCTTCTTTAGACAGCATGTGCTCCAGCGTAACCTGGTCATCCAGCATCATTCCACAACCTTGCCATGTGCCCAGCCAATCATTTTTTCAGCAAGTCATTTTTATGTCATCTTTCACCTGAGGTTTTCTTCACAGTTCCTTATTTGTTATGTCTTACAGCCTTCCCCGCTCTATTGTCCTCTGAATCATAAACATCTGTTGGACAATACTGTTCGGTCTATCCTCTGTGCAACCTAGCTGCCCTACAGAGCATATGTAGATAACAATTGGTATATTATGACTTGGGTGATGAAGAATGTCTGTCTTGCCTTGATCTCAGTCATTTTCTCTGTAGTCATACACTAATGTTCATTCATTGTTGGTTCTTCATACTTCAAGAGGGCCCAAAACACATCACAATGTCAGGGTCAATGTGCAGGGTGTCCAACTGTGCCTTATCAGACCGATACGACTTTTGAAGGCTCAGGCAGGTCAGGCACAAATAGTCCACATAAAGATTTGGGCTGGAGATGTCTCTAAATTTGCTCATCTCACATTTTGTTTGAACTGTGATACATCTGCTTTGTTCAAGGAGCTCAGTGCCTTCTTTGATACGGGCATGCCATGCTGTGCATTCCTTTGCCAGTGTCTCCCGTGTCTAAAAATTGATTCCAAAGTTCTTCAAAGAGACCTTGAGAGTGTCCTTGCATTGTTTCTTCTGACACTCTGTGTGAGCACTTGCCTTGTGTGAATTATTTGTAAAATAGTCTTTTAGGCAAATGTACATTTGGCATTTGAATAATGTGGCCAGCCTAATCAGAGTTGCTCTCTCTGAAGTAGAGGTTGAATGCTTGGCAGTTTAGCTTGAGAAATGACCTCAGTATCTGGTACCTTATCCTGCCAGGTGATCTTCAGAATCTTCGTAAGACAATTCAAATAGAAGTGATTCAATTTTCTGGCATGGCACTCGTATATACTAATGTAACACCCTGACTACACTCTTCAACTCTCATTATCATTCCCTAAGGGAGACTACCCCATGTTCTAGTTTTTCTGTTCTTCCAAACTCCTAAGATTTGCACAAACTTTTAGTAATACGTTTATCCTTCACATAGTAGATGCAATGACCCTCAACTAAGGGTATTTGAAATGGGATAATAACCAAAGTAATTTCAAATGTCCACAAAATACACCAAACATCAGCAGAGAGAGCTGACTCATGTAGTTGTCATGAATGCCCAAGAAACATCTCATCGCCAGTGCTGCAAACTTTGGTGGTCCCAAACACTGGTCAGGCAAACCTTGATCTGTCTTATAGGATCCACCAGATCCTGTTTTGCTGGTTGGTGTGGGATATAGCCTGGCCTGTATTTGACGTTGCTGGCTTGTGATACAGCTGAAATCCTTGGCTAGGGCACTATTAGTGTCTTTCGGAAAGGATAAGGCACTTACTCTAGGACCGGTAGGAAGCCTCTCCTGTCTTCTTCCTTTGAAATGTTGGTTTTAATCCCTGCTACCTTCCAATCAGGGCAGCTAGGCGGCTTAGTGGACTGAGTGCTGGGCCTGGAGTCAGGAATACCTGTGTTAAATCGGATCTCAGACATTTACTAGCTTTGTGACCCCAGGTAGTCACTTAATCTCTGTTTGCCTCAGCTTCCTCATCTGTAAAATGATCTGAAGAAGGAAATGGCAAACTCTAAATGAGGCCATGAAAAGTTGGACATGACTGAATAACAAAAATAACACCACCTTCCAATCAGCAGGAACCTGACTCCAGGTGCCAATATCTCTCTCCTAAACTCCTCTATACTAAGGTTCTTTCTAGCATTTTTAATCTCTCCACTTGTCCTGTTTGCCCACTCCTGAACAAAAATAATTAAAAATAATAAAAATGTCACTAGAGTCAAGTACAATGAAGGTAAGTCTAGTGTCTCTGTGGTCACCTAACTCCTCCTTTCCTGATGCTTTTATATGAAAAATATGGCCATTTAAATTCTGAAAGTGATTCTCTCCGCTTCCCCCCACACACATTACTACCAACTGACCAGTTTGGAATTTCCTAAAGTCTACAATATATTGAATTTTTAAATTATATTTCATCATTCCTATTTTTAAAAATACAACATATTTCGAAATATTAGCTAACATCCCAATCCTCACTGAGAAGATAACAAACCTTTTAAACATTTCACAAAGATATGGAATTCAATCTGGCTAAGCTTTCATATTTCTTAATTCTCTTGCACAAATGATAAAGCAACATATGCCAGACTTTGCCTAAGAATATTTTATTAACTATTTTCTGTAATTTTAATTATACAACTGAAATGGTCTCTATTTCTTTCTTTTTTCTTCTGAAGTTTTGTCATAGGATAGGAGCTACCATTGAGGGTTTGAAACATAGCAAACACATATTTTTAGTACAGTTATTTCTGTATTATTTCTATTTGTTTCTAGATAATAGGTGGCATGTTTCCATAGGTAGGCCCTATCCTTTAGGCTACTGACTTCAGATGCATTTAGTGGGTGGAGACACAAGATTACCTTTGATTTTAGCTTTGTGTTAAGGGGCCACATGAGTTGATGTTTTTTTTAAAAAAATGGGAAGATACAGCTATTGTGGAAGGCTTTAAGGAAATCTGCTTCTCTCTCCTCAATATGTGGTTATGTACGTTGTTACTTAACAACAAAACAAAGTCAGAAATGGAAATATAAAGACATAAATACTACCCAGTATTCAATGACACAAAAAAATGTACGTAGCCAAAATGCTAGCTACAGCCCTTTTATATCTAATATTTCACTTTAATAACATAAAAAAAAATCTCTCCATTACAGTAAGGTAAATTTTTTGGGGGGGGGAATAGCAAAGAGAAAATTGAATTGCTTCTGTAAGTAAGCATATAAAACAATTTATTATATTTTAGCAAGTTATATTTATTATATTTTAGCAATTTACTATATATTAGAAATTCATGTTCCTCTTGTAAGGGAACAAAAATTCCTCAGAATATTACTTTAACATTGGTAAATCATCCTAGTGTTGTTTAAATTTAGATGTTTATTGTAATATTGAACACATCTCCTCTTTTTCCAATGTTGGGGTCTTACCTGAGGCAGCATCTCATTTCTGCCTTCTGGTTTGCAGAAGACTGTCAGTAATTTGTTCCGATCCCAACTCAGCCGTTTGGTTTTTGTGTCACCTTCAGGGAGTCACTTCCCCTCATCTCGGTATCTCTGTCTGTCTAACGAGAGGATTGGACAAGATGATCTCTAAGCATTTTTCATGCTCTAACATTCTAGGACACTATATTTCTTTGGCAAGAAGTCTGGATTGAGAAATGATTTGGGTGAGAGAAAATGTTTCATTATATGATATTTACATTAACCTAAATATCCCAAACTTTCCTTAATTACCAGGGATGGATGTTATCCATGCACTTATCTTTATGTTTCTTGACCTCATGGATATTTTCAGCCTATGGGACGTAACCGAATAACGTTTCACAAAACCATTCTTTGCTATGCCCTCTGGGGTGGTGTTGTTGAGGGGAATCATTATGCAGAGATCCTAGTACACTAAGTGAGCCCTAATCTCAAGGATTAGGGAGGGCATCATCCTGAAATGAGCAGACCACAGTCAGAGTAGTAGGTCCAGTTCTGAGTGCCTCCTTTTAGCAAGGATATTGGTAATTTGAAGATTGTCCACAGGAAATAATCCAGATGGCAGTATACATTGAGATTATACCATGGTAGGATCAATTGAGGGAATTCAGGTCACTTAGCCCAGAGAAGACTTAGGAAGTCCCCAATAGCAATATTCAAATGTTCAAAGGATTGGCATGTAGATATGGGATGTGATTTGCTGTGCTTGGTCCCAGTAGCTAAAAGTAGGAGGATGGAGGAAAAAGATCCAAGCACTGAATATGGACTCTATATTGGGAAAACTTCCTGACCAATTAGAATTAGTCCACAGTGGAATAGCCCAGCTCAGGAGGCAGGGGGTTCCCTGCAAAGGTGTGCTCATAAATGTTTAATAAACACATCTTTAAAAATATGTACCCGCAACACTCTTTTAAGTTTAATCCACATTATGAATATTTCCTCCATCACTTTTCTTAAGTCTAGAGTTCAAAGGTTGGGAATCTGTGGCCTTCTAGGTCCCTGGGTGCAGCCTTTTCACCGAGTCCAAGTTTTACAGAACAAATCCTTTTATTAAAGAGATTTGTTCTGTGAAGTTTCGATTTGGTCAAAGGGCTGTACTTGAGGACCTAGAGGGCCACAGGTGCCCTTGAGACCACAGGTTCCCCACCCCTGGGCTAGATAATCAACAAAACAATTAATCAAGCCCTGTTTTGTAGCCTTTGCTGATTTCAGAGCTGAAAATGCCCACATTGACATATATATATATATATATATATATATGTACACTTCATTCTGAACTTAATAAATAAAACAAGCACTGCCATAGCATAATAGAAGAAAAAAATACGAGTGCACATGAAACTGCAAATCTACTATGTACAATTTGCTATTCCCCTTAAACATGTGCTATTTTTTAACTTTCTTTTTTTCATTTTTTTCTTCCCTCTTCCTTCCCTAGAGATGGCTACTGTTAGACACTAATATGTATGTGCATGTATATGTGTGTATACATACATACATATATGTATATATTAGACACAAATATATACCCACATACACATATATATGTATATGTGAAAAAATATAGATATTATCATTCTTCAGATACTTCTAATTTCTCTGGGTACAGACACTTGAGTATCACTTTTCACCTATCAGATTGGCTAAAATGATTGAAGGGGAAAGTGACAAATGTTGGAGGGGATGTGGAAAAATTGGGACACTAATTCTTTGTTTGTGGAACTGCGAACTTATCAAAGCATTTTGGAGAGCAATCTGGAATTATCCTGGACAGTTATTAAACTGCCTATATCCTTTGACCTAGAAAACCTGCCAAAACAAACATAGGAACTATATAGACAAAAACATAAAAATCTTAATACAAACAAAATCAAGTTGAATAATTGGAGAAATATTAATTGTTCATGGGTAGTCAGGGCCAACATAATAAAAACGACAATTTCACATTGACAATTTAACAATTGGATATCCTAAGCCAGTTCTATAAGATTCCAGCACAGTCACTTAATGGAAGTCTTAAAAAAGAAAGACTAGGTGACTATCTATGAAGCATGTTATAGTGGGGATTTTGTGCTGGACTAGGTGGTATATATACCTGGTATATATACCAAAGTTGGGAGTCTGATTCTGGGATTCTGAGTTATTGTTTGGCCATTATATTGTGTTGTTTTTCCTGTGTTATTGTCTTCTTTGAGGTAGGAGCATACTTCAAATGGTGTGTGTAGTTAATAGTAGTAGCGGTTGTGGTGGAGTGAAGAGTGAAGAGAAGAAAAATCAGTCTGAAAAAGAGGCCAGAGCCATCCCATTAAGGTCTTCACACATCAGAGAAGTTTCTATTTTATCATCGTGAAAATAGGGAGAGGCTGAAGCCGTTAGAACTGGGAGACACTCGGGTAGATACGTGTTTTAGGAATTTCAGGTTGGCTGCTCTGTAGAGAACGGATGGGAGATGGGACTGGAATCAGGGAGACAACCTAGAAGTCTGTTACGGGAGTAAAAGTGGAGTTGATGGTCTGAACTATGGTAATGGTAAGATAAATGCAAAGAAGGGGTTGGTTGGGACAGATTATGTGGATGTAAAACCATCAAAACTTGACAAATGATTAAACATTGGGGGTCAGTTACAGATTGTGAAAGTGTAAAGAGCCAAGGCTAACTAAGGTTGAGGACTTGCATGAGTAGAAAGACGGTGATTATTTTTTGTTTGCTCCTCTCACTCTCTTTTTCAACTAAACTGGCCTCTTTGGCTGATATTGTTCATACATGACTTTCCATATCCCACCTCCATGCCTTTGCAAGGCTGGTTGACACCTGCATTGTATTCCCTCCTCAGTTCTCCCTCCCCAGACTCCTAGATTTCTTAAAGACTCAACTCAGCTGTCACCTCCTATCTGCGGCCTTTCCTGATCACCCCAGTAGTTAATTCTCTCTTCCTCTATTTGCTTGACATTTATTCATCTATGTACACTTTCAATCCTTATTTTGTAGGAAATGATGAGGTGAGTTTCTTAGATGTTTGCTGTAGATTATGTCTCCAATGTCCATCCTCCACCTTCTCCAGTCAGACCAGGGAAGAGGTCCTAGGGACAAGGGGTACTGAGAGGATATGTGTTTCAGAGCTGATTTTATCTTGTGGAATGATGAGTTTCTGGAGATGATGAAGACCAAGAAAGTAGCCTGGGTAGGAAATGATGAGGTGAATTTCCTGGATGGCTTCCTTGGTTCAGGAATTAGCTCTCCAGTATCCACCCTCCACTCGCTACTTTCTCCATCAGAGGATCTAGTCAAACCCATTCATTTCATATACGAAGAACCTAAATACCAGAAAGGTTAAGAAACTAACCTAGGTTTACACACCTAGTAAGCATTAGAATTAGGCCGTCCTAACTTCAAGCTTTGGACTCTATCTACCATAATGCATTGCTTGCTACTAGTTGGTGCTTAATAAATCTTTTTGGAGCTGATTCAGGATGGATAACTGCCAGTGACCTTAACTGTCACCTAGTCCAAAATCCTTGCTTTGTAGATGAAGAAACTGACTTCCAGAAATACACTGTAGGTGATTTGTCCACAGACAGGCAGATAGTAAATATTAGAGGGGGGATTTAGTGCCATGTGTCCCTATCACACAGCCAAGTCCACTTTCCACTAGACCACAGTCTTCTCAGGTGGGAAAAGTCTATAAAAGAAATTATCTAGAGATGCTTATGACATGATTGATTTTTTCTGGGATGTTTGCCTAGAATAGGGGCACTTGTTTTATAGTCACCCATTTATGGAAAGTACAAATAATGCCTCCACTCAGCCAACTTGCCTTCTGGTTCCACATAAGATGACAAATCAGTTATTTAAACGAGCAAATACATATATGAATATGCTTTTATTTTTCACTTCTAGAGGTTTTTATTACATTTGCATAGGAATTCTTGCCAGAAAATGGGGTGAGATGAAAAACACTTAGTATGGCCCTTGTAGTGGTCCTGGGTGTAGGTTAACTTCAATAAGCCATACAAAGATGGTGACGAGGAAAGAGTGGGAAGCGTGTTGTGACATTGTGGTGTGGTGGAAAGAAGGCAGCTTAGTATCCTGGTTCTGTTATTTATTATATGTAAGATCTTGGGCAAGACCTTGAGATCATAAGAACATTGATTTAGACCAGAAATTTACCTTAGAGGTCATACTGTCCACTCCTCCCATTTTAAAGATGAGGAAACTGAGGCTCAGCGAGGGAAAGTAAGTTTGCACAGGTAATATATGAGAAGAGACGAGAATTGGAGGTAGTTCCTCTAGTGCGAAAGCTAGCGCTTTTCCCCAAGCACCACACTTAACCTTTCTTGGCTTCTATTTCCTCTTCCATAAATTATTGAAGTTGGACTAAGGACCTTTCTAGCTCTAATTTCTGTGGTCTGATGAGTTGAAGGGAAGAAGAAGGGATCAAGAATTGAATGACTACTATGTACCAAGCACTGTGCTAAACACTGTCCAAATATCTTATATGATGAGATAATGAGCTCTCATCACACACACACACACACACACACACACACACACACACACACACACCACAGAGAGGCATCCATCCAAATGAACCTCCCAAGTGACACTTCCCAAAGACAGACCAGACAAGTCACCCTCTCTCCTACCCTCTTCCTTTTCCAAAGGAATTTTCCCTCAACTGTAAAATGAAGGGGTTCAACCAGTTGATTTCTAAGCTTTACTTCAGACGTCAGTTATCAAACCTAGCTCTGATGCTTCCTACTTTTATAACGTTAGACAATCCACTTAATTTCTCAGTCACTCAGTCATCTTTTTCTGCAAAATTTTACTTCTGGATCTACAGTAATGATTCCCATGGGATTGTAAACATAGTTTAATCAGTCAATCACTTATCAGCATTTGATCAGCACTATAGACCAGGTACGACGTCAGGCACTGTGGATACAAAGACAAGATTAAGTAGTTTTGCCTCAAAGAAATTCCTTTGGATCAATGCAGTGCTAAAGACTAATATTAAGTCTTACCTGGCTCGTAAGTTTTGTAATTCTATCCACATAATTGTTCCAGAGGGTGTATTACAAGCACTGTGTGTGTCTCTAATTTCTTTTTCCATTTTTCATTTTGCAGAATGTATAAGGTTCATATGTGGGTTATTTTACAAATGTCCAAAATGAGTTAATTATTCTGTCTTTCAGTGTATTATTTTTTTTGTTAACCAGTAAATTAATCCAAATGAAAATGTTAAATTTTATATTAATAGATTCATTCAACAGGCGTTTGAATAAACTTGTACAGTTCTTTCTCTGTGCCAGCTCTTTACTAAGTACTAGCATACAAAGACAGAAAAAGAAAGAAAGAAGTCCCTGACCAACACCATGTATGCTGAAAAATGTGTGCTTATATGAAACACACATATGCATATAAAATACATATATGCTTATACATATATGTATACATACATACATACACATGTAGATGTATATATATATATATATATATATATAATTTTAGAGGGAGCTAGTTATTGGGAAGCAGGATCAGGTACTGGTGAAAAACCCAAATCAAATTAATACAAATGGCCACAGGGTGAAGAAATTCTGCTCACATGGAAGGAGATACCGCTATTCATAAAGACGAATCCCTGGTGTGACTAGATCTTGTTACATAGGAAAGCAGTGGCAAAGAGGTCTTTTGTCTTTAGGCATCAGTATGGATATACTGGCTTTTTTCAACTTGTCTACATCATGGTTTAATCTCACTCTCCAAGCTAATTTAAATAGGCCTATTTCCTTGAAAGAAGACCAGTTTGTCCTTGTCTTCTTAATCCCCTTCCTTTAGTCCTCCTGTCTTCACAAATCATTGGCGCTAAGTGGATCTCAGGATTTAATCACCAACAAGATAGTCATTCTGCAATTCTCTAGCACTGTCAGCTAGTCAATTATTTTTGGCTTGAAATACAGAATGAAAAGTTGGTCACCAGCCAGGCGCCTTCATTGCTAGCTCAGTGAAACATCACAGATGCTTTGTTCGGAGTCACCCCAGGAGGGGCTCTCCACATTCAGGTCACTGTTCTAAGGTAAGGAATTGAGTGGGGTTGAGCTGTGGTCAGACAAGAAATGGCTTCCTCTGAGGTTTGATACTGACTCTTTTAGCCTGGCGGATAGTTCTTAGGCCAGTGAGTGCTTGGGTTTGGATTAAGGACTGCAGGAAGTGATTAGGTCCATGGGCTCATAGTATAGACTTAAAAGGGGCTTCCTAACAACACCTTATTTTACAAATGGATAAACTGAGTCCCAGAGAGGCTAAAATGGCTGGATCAAAGTCATACAGATGTTCAGTGGCAGGAACTAGGATTTGAATCCAGGTCCTTTGGAACCTGGGACTAATTTTATTTTTCTCATAGTAGCAGGACAGCCTGTAGTGGGCAACAAAGTTTGAAAGAAAAGACCAAAACCTTAATGGAAAAAAAAGCAAAATCAAACATGTCATAACAATAAAGAAGCTTCATCCTGGATTCATAGGTGTCAAAGCTAATGGGCCTCTCAGCTTAAAATAATCCTCATCTCCTGCAGTTGCCCTCTTCACCTTTTTCTCCCTCATGTTTTATCAAAGCAGTCTTTGATTCCCTTTCCATGTTAAAAAGTATTGTTTTCTTGCCTTTTTGACTTTTATCATATCATTTCTGGATTAATAGTAGCCTAGCTCCCCTGATTCCAGCATTACAAAGAAAAAGACTTAAGAATAATTACTCAATGGCCTCCATGACTGCTCATGTATGCGGTGTTCTTCACCTATTAGTCCCTACCTCTCAAACGAAAAGGGACAGATGGGTTTCATCATCTTTTCTCTGGCATCAAGATGATTCACTATAGTTACATTGGATTTTGGGTTAATGTTCTCTTTATATTACTGAATCCTTGTATTTATTGGTTTTGTGACTAAGTTTAGGGACTCTGTAACATTCCATACAAATCTTCCTGCTTTTCTTCTAAGTACTTGTACTAATTGTTTCTTACGCACACACAAAAGGATCCCACTATATTCAGATACTGTAAATTGTTCAGCCATTTATCTGTTGATAAATATTTCTATATTCCCCCCTCCCTTCCTTCCTTTCTCTCTTCTTTTCTTTCTTTCTTTCTTTCTCCCTACCTTGATTTCCTTCCTCCTTCCTTTGCCCTTCCTCCTCTTTGCCTTCCCTCCTTTGTTCTTTCATTCCTTCCACAACTGATGTTAGGAATATTGTGGCCTTTATCAGATCTCTGTTTGTGTGCTCGCGCGCGCGCGCGCGCGTGTGTGTGTGTGTGTGTGTGTGTGTGTGATGGGCAATTTCATCAGTCTGGTAAATATAGCCTTTAAATATGTTAGGGGGAAAACATACACATACATACACATATACATATACATACACTTACACACACACACATATATATATATATATATATATATAAGAAAAAAATAGTTATGTTGAAATACAGTCATCCAAACACTGAAAAAAAATTCAGGGACCCCAGCCAGCAAAATAAATGTCATAATTTTCGAGGTCTGAAAGCCTGTCCCTAAACTAAGCAAGCACCTGATAAGTGGGAGAATCTGGATGGAACAATTTGGGTCTCTCCCTTCATGTATATTTGGAGAACAAAGTTTTTTTAAAATGCTTTCTCCACATAAAGCATAACCCCATATTTATTTGTTTGCTTTCTTCTCTGTAAAAGTAGCTGCTGTTTCCACCCAACATGTAGTTTGCCTTTGCTAGGGCTGAGACAGAGTTAAAACAGCCACCAGCTGCTTATCATTGGCTCTGGTGGAGGGAGGAAAATGGGTTAGGTCAGTCCTGTTGGAATCTGCCATGGGGCCAATACTAAAGTGTGTGTGTGTGTGTGGCAGGGGGTGGGTGGTAAGCAAGGGGAATAGCAACTGAATACAGGAACTGTCAGTAGAAGGAGGAGGTTGAGCTAAGTCTTAGCAGAGCATGAAGGAGGAATGATAAGGGAACCCTGATAGATTCAGCTGGGTTTCCAGATTGCACTGACCTGGGTTACCCTGGGAGGAGAAGGGAGGGAGGAGACACATGATGTATTGACTCAGAAGATATGAGCTGGCAGAGAAAAAGGAAAAGGAGGGATGAAAGGTTCTTTCTGGTGGGCAATGCCAAAACAGACAGAAGGATAAAATATATAGCTTACTTACAAGCCAGTAATTAGTGAATTACTAGTTCACATTACTAGTCAAATAATAGATGATGAAACTAGTCAATGCGAAAAGAAAAGGAAATCAAGATTTCATATGTTTTATGATTAGATATAATCAGTGTCTGATGTGTACCCAGTATAAGCAAAGTAAATAGAAAGCTATTTTGAATGTGACCATCTACACTATTCATTTAAACTCTAGTTAGATGCATTTTTATCTGCTGAACTCTCTGTCTGTGGTTTCCTTTTAGTTAGACTATAAACTCCTTGAAGACAAGAGAGATTTCAGTTAAAATATTTTGTCCCTAGTCCTTGCACAGTGTCTGCCACATTAATAAAAGCAACTAGTCAATGCTTGTCAATTGAATAACAATGATTATAGAATATGAGTCACTTTATTGGAATGGATGAACTAAGTATGGGGGCTCTGCAAGGCACTGAGTAGCAGTTAAGACATAATCAAGATGGGAAGCAGTTCTATATTGATCATAATAACTGGTGGGACCATAACTGACTTTATCAAAAGTCTGGATGAGTCTTGGTTTGGAGACAACTGAATCTCTCTCCCGGCAGGCAAGCTCTCCTGGGGGAATTCTGAGAGTTTGACAATGGAATGCTCTTCCGCTATATCTGGGGCCATTGCCAGTTGTCCTGACATGTCTTGCCACTGGACCCTGATAACTCTGGCAGAGTGAACGGGGCTGATGACTTTGCACAGCTCTGCCTCACTTAAATTCACTTCATTTGCAAATCAAGACATCACCTTCCTGATGTCATTGGTCCTCTTCAAGAATGAAGGATGGAGAAACAAAACCCAAACTATAAATACTAAGGGTACTATGTGTGTACTAACTGGACAGGACTTTCTGGGAACACCTACCCTTGGAAGAAGTAATAGCTGCTGCTATGACATCTATAGCTTTTAAAGGGGCTTCTTCTTATGGGAAATGGTGGCTTTGTTATAGATGCCCACCCATCCCCCCAACCCCAGATAGTTATCTACTATGCCTTGTCATGTAGGGAGAAGATGTCAGAAACCATATAAACTTGACCTTTGCTTTCACAAAGGTTAGTAAATCCTCATATTGGTTTTTTTGATTACCAGTATTTGTCTCTTTTTATTTGAGCACTTTTTTTCCTCCTTGGATTGGTGATTCAGGTGTATCGGTTCACCAATCAACTCTGTGGAGATGGGCAAAGGGAGACCTCAGCATTGATTGAGGGCTGAAGGAGTTGCCTTGACCACCTCAGAGTAATAGTGTTTGTTAAAAAGAAAAGACTCTTGAAAGGAGAAAAAATGATATCACATCTCTTTGGTCATTACATATCATTTGTCTCTCCCTCTTTCTTTCTATTTTCCTACCAAATACAAAATTAAAACCTTAGTTTTATGTGACACTTTTTCACAAACCCTTAGAACTGCCGAAGAAGGGAGAATTGTTAGGAGATCTTGAATTAAGCTCACCACTGATTCCGTCTAACTTTGGACAAGTCCATTCATGAATATGAATGAGAACCTCAAGCATTATGGAAGGTTGCTGAGCAGGCTGAGGGATGAAACCCAGATGATCACATAATTTGTTTTCATTCCCCTCCCTCAAATTCCCATAGTCCTTTGTTTTAGAATGCAATTATCATAAAAATGTTTAAAGGAAGATTGTTTAATATAGTGTAAAGAAATATAGCAGAGAGAAATGTTGTTCCAAGAATCAAGGGACCTGGAATCCAATCCTGGCTCTTAGAGGTACCAGCTGTCTGACCTTGGGCAGGTGTCCTATCTTGTCTGAAACTCAGTTTTCTCATCTACAGCATGAGACAGAATAGGTGACCATATAATATCTATCTCCACTCTCAACCTGTAATCCTCATACTAGGAGCCAAATAATAGCAAATGCATCCAGAAATTGTCCATTAGCTAATGAAGAAACTTGAAATTCAGAGTGTTTGGCATGATAGCAAGGAATTGGCAGTCTTCTCTCAGGGATATTGGGCTCTTCTGCAAACTTTGGAAATAACCTTGAAGCTAATGAGTGGCTAAGTCTGGGCCAGGAGATAAAGGCATTGATTAATTTCTCAAGATCCCTCCTAGCAAGAAGTTTCTTAAGTGGACTCATTTACCTGATTTTATTTAAAGAAGATAAAGCTGACTTAGGTACTACATACGATAGCAATGGTAAATAAGAAAAAAAGGGGAAAAAAAGATAAATACCATCAGGGAAGTTTGATTATAGAAGCAGTGTGTGTGTGTGTGTGTGTGTGTGTGTGTGTAGTACAAGAATTAAAAAAAGCCTGGACCACCAAATAACTTTATGATCTTTATAAACCCTTATGCCATGAGATAATTTTTAAATTAAATAAGATACCGGTGAAGGTGTTTAAAAATAATAATACCTATCATTTATGAATGTTAGCAATTTATATTTTGCAAAATGTTCTCCATATCCTACCTCACATGATCATAAAAACTCTATGTTATTGTTGTTTGGTTGTTTCTCAGCAAAGACCGAAGTGGTATGCCGTTGCCTTCTTATTTTATAGAAAAGGAAATTTGAGGCAAACAGAGTTACGTGATTTGCCCATGGTTACAAAACTGGTGAATGTCGGAGGCTAGATTTGAACCCAGATATTCCTGACTGCAGGCTCAGTCCCTGTAATGTTAATTGAAGTGGGACTTTTTTTTTACTTTTTTCTCTTTTGGAGCACTTATTTAATCAAGTGACCTTGTTGAATCCAGCCTTTGTTTCTTTGATTAAATTCGGAGTCTTTGATAACCTCCTTGCCTCAAGGGAAAGCCTGGTTTGCATGGGTTTGAGTGACATGTTTGTGACGCCAGAGGCTTTTAGGCCATGTGGGTTTGAGTCCCAGGTTTGTGAAGCTTTTAGGTCACGTGGGTTTGAATCACACATTGTGACACCCTTTGACCCTGAACAAGATATATAAACCCAGAGGTTGGCATTCTCCCTTGGGACTCTCAGTCACTGGAAGAATGTCGTGGGATTCTGAGCAGCCTTTAAGAGCCACCTGGCTCGTACACCCAGATGTTGATGCTTTCCTTGTAACTGTGAATTGTGATTTGGTCTGTTCATATTGTGTATGTTTGTAATTTGTCTGTATTTGCTCTGAAGCTTAGGTTGCTGGCTTTTCCTCCTGAACTAAGTGAATGATGTTTGTATGTTGGATTAAAGTGAGATTGTTAACCCTTTAATGTTGCTTTCCTTAGCAAAGCAGATCAAAAGAACCTGTGTTAGCGGCCTTCTGTGTGCTGGTTGTTGTTGGTTTTACACAGCCACAGTAGCTGCTAGCCAGATTGTTATTACAGTCCTCTATCCACTGTGCCGCCTAGCTGCCCTAAAAATTCTATGAACTAAATGCTATAATAACCTGCATTTGACAGATGAGGAAAGTGAGTCTGAAAGTAATTAAGTAAATTTCCCAGCAACACACAGCCAATGATCTGAAGGAGGAAAAGGAGTTGTGGTCAAGTATTCCTGACTCTAAGTTCAATATTCTATTCTTTGTACCTGCTAGCTTCATAAGATGTCAATGTGAACCTGTTGTGAGTCCTCCGCCTCAACAACCAACTCGGGGGAGTCTGTTACCCCTCCCAAGACCCAAGCCTTTGCCTAGCAAAGGGCCTGATCTCGTGGACAATGTATGGGGTGGGAGCCGAAGGTGGTGAATAACTCCGTATATTATTTCAGCTAGCAGCATTTTTATATCTTTGGTTATGTAGGCATTAGGGCCGCCCTGGTTCCACCTACTCTCCTGCCCTTCTCTTCCTGAGCTAACCCGAAGCTCCTTGCAGTCAGGCAGTCCAGGCAAAGAACCGGAAGTTCCATGTGCTCTGGCAAGCCCAGACAGAGAGCCGGAAGTTCCATGTGCTCAAGCAGGTCCGGGCAAAGACCTGGAATTGCTAGGGAGGCAACAAAGGCGAGACCCCTCCTCCTGGCTCCACCCATATCTCAGAGCCCTGAGTTTATCTCAGCAGGCCCCTGGGCGTGGAGGTCTGAGGTGGGCAGGGCTGGGCTCTAACTCGGCCGTAACATGAACCCTTCCCCTCAAGTCTCCAGTTTGGGAAATGGAAACTTTATTTTCACCAAACTCAGACTTGGGGAGAGACTTGAGGCAGGTAGGCCAACTAGCAGAATATTGAGTTTTACTTTAGTAACAAGTACAGACGTGTTGGGAATCATTTTTTTCCCCTAGCAATTATCCATTAGCTTATGCCTCTGATTTTCTGATTTTGGTAGCAAGAAAAAATAAAACGTTAATTTCATCAAATAACAACTACCATTAATAAGCTTTATTCCCTCCCAGTAGAATGTAAGCTTCTTGAAATCATGGACTGCTTTATTTTGACTTTTGTCCTCAGTATCTTGCACATAGAAGGTACTTAAAAATGTTTATTGGATTAGATAGATTACCCAGGTCCCAATTTGGGAGTTTTCCCTTTCCCTATAATCCTATGTATTTAATTTTATACATTAAAAACAAGATTCTGAGATAGATTTAAATCCATGTATTTTCCTAGATTCTCAGAAGAGTCCATGACATAAAATGGGTTATAGAATATGGTATAGAATATCTCATGATCATAAGGCTTCTAAAATCTCTCTCTGTCACACACACACACACACACACACACACACTCCAAAGGAGTACCCCTGAAAACTTCTCCTGGTCCAAAGTATATTATAGATTTGAGTCAGTAACCATCCAAAATTACTGCTCATGACTTAGCCAAGGCCGACCCCACTCATTCTCATTACCACCAACAGTGGGCTGCGTTTATCAAGTCAACCAGAAAAGACCCATTAGTACAAAGAAAAAAACATTAATTAAATAAGTAAAATACTAGCTAAGGCAATAAAACCAACCAAAAAAGACATATTAGTTCAGAGTTCAAATTATTCAATTACTTATTCTTTTCCTTTGAGCTAATATAACTTTTCAATTTGGCTTCTTATTTGACAAGAAAAATTCTCCTCCATATACTGTCATGCTCTGAGAAATACAATCATGAGTGTGTTTCTTAAAACACCATCAGTTAAGAAGGGCACGGCAGCAGTGAACATATATGACCATGGAACATCCATGGGAGCCATCCCTAGAGGGAGGACAGTAGGCCATGGACTCTACAATAATGGCAGACATGGATAGAAGGAATGCACATGGCAGAGTGAACTCACACTTGCAAAATGTCAGAGCAGCTGATACTCTCTGGTCAAATCTTTTTTCTCTCCTCTTTGTAGCATAATGTATGATGGACACAGTGATTCAGTTAGTCTGAATTGGGTAAACTGCTCTTTGCTACCATCTACTTGACTTTCAGTCTCTTCAGGCCTATCAACCACTCTCTGTTACCATTAATTTATTGGGGTGTAAACTTTTCTCTATAAACAGAGGCCTAAAACTCTTTTAGTCCATATTCAAGGGCTATTAACCCTTCTTCCTATCCAGGCAGCCAGTAAAAGCTAGAAAAATCTCTATGATGAGGTTTAATATATTACCCTAGTTTGGAAAAGAAACCCCTGACCTAATCTATCATTTAACTATGAATTAGATGATTCCTAAAACCTATTAGATTTCTGATTATTAATCTGTATTCTTAAAATTCATGTCACAGATTCTATACAATAAAACCTTACTAGAGCTAAATGTGGATTAGGGATCAATGACTCTGCTCTCAATTTCTATAATATTCCTTGCTTGAAATTCAAAACAGCTGAAGAGAAGCCAAGATGAATGAGCCATATTAATTAAATGTGCAAAGTAATCTGTAAAATAGACTATGCCTCTTTGAATCCATCAAATGACAAACATTTATTAAGTGCCTACTATGTGCCAGCTACTTTCTTGAGTGCTAGGGATACAAAAAAAGGCAAAAGATAGCTCCTGTCCTCAAGGAGATTACAATCTAATAAGGAAGGCAACATGCAAGCAAATATATACAAAGCAAGCTATATACAGGATAAATAAGAGATAATGAAAAGAGAAAGCACTGAAATTAAAAGGGGTTTAGGGAAGGCTTCATACAGAGAATGGGATTTAAGTTGGGACTTAAAGGAAGCAGGAGGTCAGTAGTTAGAGGATGGAGAGCATTCTAGGCAATGGGGACAGAAAATGACCAGAGATGAAGAGAGGAGGTCAGTGTCACTGGATAAGAGTATGTGCCAGGAAGTAAGGTGTAACAAGACGGGGAAGGTAGGAGGGGGCTAGGTTACGCAGGGCTTTGAATGTCAAACAGAACATTTCATATTTAATGCTTGAAACAATAGGGAGCCACTGAATGTTCACACTTGCACTTTAGGATAATCACTTTGGTGGCTGAATGGAGGATAACTTGAAATGGAGAGAGACTTGAGGCAGGTAGGCCAACTAGCAGAATATTGAAGTAATTTAGATGTAAGGTGCTAAGGGCTAGCAATAGTGGGGTGACAGTGTCAGAGCAGGGAATGGGGGTATTTAAGAGATGTTGCAAAGGAGAAATTGACAGGCCTTGGTGATAGATTGGATTTGAGTAGTGAGAGATAGTTAGGAATTCAGGATAAATCCTAGGTTGTGAGCCTGAGGAACTAGAGGGAAGGTATTAATTTTCTATTTGCATTGCCACACAACTCTTCCCAATGAGACTATACAGTAAACCCTTTGTTGTTGCATAATAAAACATTGATACTCATAAAAAGTTAAAGAAACTCTACAAACAGTTCACAATGAAATGATCGATGTGGAATGCATCACTACAAACCTACTTTGTGATGAAACTTAATTACCATGACCTCAGCAAAGCAACAAAAACCTTCCTCATCTTTGTTGTCTTTCTAAGTAAACTCCGTTCATGCACACTTAAAGGCTACAGTACAATTTCTAATGGTGAGAAGAGAAAATATATCCTTTGCTCCTTTCTCCATGATGATGTTACATGGTAAAAAAAATGATTGCAAAACCGAGGGAAATCTAATCAGTTTGGAAGCAAATGTGATAATGGCCTGTGCATGCCCCGGTCACTCTGTTTACAGGAAATTATCTCTCTTAACTTGCTTTTCAGTAGCTAAGGATGCATGAAGGAGCAGCATAGCTAACCTTTTTTTCTGGTATATTTTAAAAGCTAAATCAGGATTCCTTCCTACTTTAAATTTCCAATGCAGGTGTCGTCAGCATGGACTGTGTAGGAATTGACCCTTTTCCAATCTTCTATTCTAATGCTTAAAACGCAACCCCTCCTCAATGGTGTGGAAAAATGAATCATTGGGTCACAGGAATTTCCTCCATTCCTCATCGAAATTTACTGATATTGACATCATGCTGGAAAGTTAAGTGGAGGAAGGTTTATTGCCTTATCCTTCACCCTTCACTTGGCCTGCTATGGCATGCATGGCTCCCATCTCACTGGTGTCAAACTCCGGGCATCGTCACTTATCTGAATCATCTCATGGAGGTAGGTGTTGCTAGAATTTTATTTTCTCATAAGTCACCCAATTGCACATGGAAATTAACAGCCTACCACAGATGGGCCTGGCCCAATCTGTTGCTCACTGCAGTCTTCTGGAATGGTCTTATTTCACACTTCTCATCTCACCACCTGTGGGGAAGTCTGCTATGCAGCTCTTCCTTCAGGAAACTCGATGAAGGTTTGCTGGCATTTTGATTATTTGTTTTCAGCAAGGCAATAGTCTTTTTCCCCCTATGTTCTTCTCATATTTCCTGAAAATAGTATAGAAGTCACAAAATTCAAGAGTTGAAAGGAGCCATGGTGCATTTGTATTAGATTGCTATTACAAGTAATATCTCCCTTTTAAAAATGGCAAAACACTCCGAAGGATTAAGCATCTCACCCAAGGTCACACAGCTATTAGGGTGGTGTAGTGAAATGTTAGTACTGACAGGAGGCTTCAGTTAAAATTCTACATCCAATGCTTAATAGCTGTGTGATGATAGGCAAGTTGCATAACCTCTCAAAGCCTCAGTTTCTTTATCTGTAAAGAAGGGATGATCAATAGCATTGAGAATTGCTGGGAAAAAGTATCTTATAAGTGTAAATTGCTATGATTTGTGTTTATGGAAAACCATAGAATGAGGAGCAGTACTCCTTAATCACAGTACATGAAAGCTGTCTCAAACTGCAAAAGAAGATATCAATTACAAATAATTTAAATGAGAGGATCCATGTGACCTTTTCCATTTAAATCAGTGAAAAAAATTTTAAAGGAAAAAAATTAAAAGGGGAGAAAGAAATCAACTGCTGGGGCCAAGGACTTCTGTCTATTGACAATCTTTAGAAGAACAGAAAAGGGGCTACTTTGCTCTTCCCAACCCACAATTGCTATAGACTCCTCACCACTGCAGCTAAGAACATCTAGTGGAGGTTCCCACATAGATTCCAGGGCAAACAAATGTCCAATTCTAACAGTAATCTAACAGGAAGAGTCACTGGAAGTACTTGTTAGAGTACATATCATCAGTGGTTTATAGAGTTGTATTTTTAATGTTGATGAAGCACTTAGGCAAGAAATAGCACATGGCTGAAGACAGAAGGAAGAAGTATGCATCAGTGTGGCCATCACCCGTTTTCCTGAAGCTGCGGTAAAGGACGGTGGAATGCCTTTGTTGGCCATGAGTTGTAACAGCCAAAACGTTCCTTCTTCCATCACCACTACCAATGTCCATTCCAGCACAAATCATACACACATACATAGAAACCAGGAATAGCAAAAATGCAAGAAATCTAAGTTGATGCTGCTAACTGAAATTTACTATTTTAATATATGCTTCAATGTTTGGGAAAACCATTGATTGCCTACCTTACCTGATCAAAGCAATGCTGCTATTGATTGTCAATGGTCAAGATATTTCAAATCCAATCATGTAAAAGGGACTCAGTGGGGTTAAGCAATTTCATAGCGTGATTAGTTCAAATCTCCTGAGGTATTGTGCATCTTTAACATAAAGACATGAGTGGAAACATTTTTATAATTCTATTTAATAGGGTTGTGTTTGTATTTTCTGTTGTTGCTAGTGGTGATAACATTTAAAGTAGGAACCTGCAGGTTTTTTCATGTGCATTGAATGTGGAATCAAAGGACCTGAGTTTAAATCCCAGCCATTCTACTTACTACTTATGTGGCCTTGGGTCACTTAACCTTTCTGGGTCTTGCTTTTTTTATATATATAAAATGAGGGGTTTGGAATAGATAGTATTTATTGTATCTTTTCAATCCTGTGACTATACATGAGTGAGGAAATGTTTTTGAAAAAAGAAAATATTTTGAAGAGGATCATCTATAATTGGAAAAGACTTTCAAAATCATCCAGTCCAAATCAAGAAAGGAGGAGGAAGAGGAAGAAAATGAGTAGAGGAAGGAGAAGAAGAAGAAGAAGAAGAAGAAGAGGAAGAAGAAGAAGAAGAAGAAGAAGAAGAAGAAGAAGAAGAAGAAGAAGAAGAAGAAGAATGATGACGACGACGACGACGACGACGAAGAGGAGAGGAGAGAATGAAAAGAAAAAGAAAGGAAAAAAGTTTTGTCGATGTCTTTTTCTGTTTACGTACAAGTCATTTCTGGAAATACCTCTCCCCTTCTTCCCTCTCCATTAATTGAGGCATCTCTTAAAAGGAAGAAAAAGATTGAGCAGAAACACCTGATAAAGTGATCAAGAGTGTTTGGGTATACAAAATTCTCTGCACATAGGATCCTTCCTCTTTAGAGAGAGGAGAGGGGTATGTTTCAGCCTCTATTAAGATATTCTCATTTATCTTGGACATTTAATTTCCCACTGGGCTGCACTCATTTTGGATTTCTTTGACTTTTCTGGTACCACTCATTTTAAATTTATCTGACTTCTACACCATGACCCAATAAATTCATCTTTGAGAAATCTCATCATCTTGCAAGTTCTAATCAGCCTTCATATATTAACTTCATCAGTACCTTCTGCCCCTATAATTGGAGGGTGGAGCAATGAACTCCTAAACCCCCATTTAAGGAGGGGATGCTAGAGAGACCTATCCTCACACATCTCATTTCCCATCTGGCTAAGCTCATTTTGCACTTCTTTGATGTCTCTTCTATGCCCCCACTACCACTCCTGCACCAGTTACTTTTCTCATCCCCTGCTTACTTTTCAACTTTCTTTTGTATATTGTTTTCATAATTCAATTATAAGCACCTACAGGGAAGAAGCAATCTTTTGTATTATTTGTATCACCAGAGCTTAGCACAGTGCCTTTTACCTAGGAGGCACTTAATAAATGTTTATTGACTGTTGACTTTTCTGGGAACACTTTTTTCCAGTTATTCAGACTCTATTTCCTTTTAGCTATCTTTTCATTTTCATTGTTGTAATCACTGTGTATGTTATTCTTCTGTTTCTGTTCATTTCACTTAGCTATTGATGTTCTTAGTCTATATCCTCATTTTATAGGAATAAGGAAACTGAGTCCCAGACAAATGAAGTAACCTGTCCTCTGACTCCAAATACACAGTTTTTTTTTTCCTTTCCACCATACTTTTGAATGTGGAAAAAGGTTCAATAGAGTTAACTTTCCATTATTAAAAAAGGAGCATTTCATATTTCAAATGTTGTCTGGTGACTTAAAGCTTACCTTCTGCTCAGACACATGATTTTCACCTCTCCTCTGAGTCCTTAATATAAGCAGCATGTGACATGCCAGATCATATGGACTGTCGTTCCAGAGGTACAGAATGGGGAAGGACAAAGGACAGCTCTCTTCTTAATAACATTCTACCTGATCATTCACATTCTCTTCTTCTAGTTGATCTGTTTCTATGTGGATACCACAGTTTAAGGATGATACATGTCCCCTTAGAGCACAGAAAGTGACAGATGGATGAGCAGCACATTTCACAGAGCTGAAATCTTTGGGTACCATCTGGTTAACACATATAAACAGAATAGGAGGAGTGTTTGCTGTTGCATGGTCTTGTGGCTTGCCAGTGTATTATCTTGACAAGAGAGAATCCCTATTTGGGAAGTAATCTGAGGGCATACATTCCTCCCTAGATCAATGAATCCTTTATAGCCTGGTATCCACTTATCCATGTCACGCCCATACACGTTTTGACTTTTAGCCCACGGGTGCTTAAGGACATAAATTGCTAATGACTCCTTGTTTCAAAGGCCAATTAAGAAAAAAATATGTTAATCATAGAATGCCCATCTATGAACAAATATGAACAAATAGCCTCTGACTTTTCCCCAAAGGTTCAAGATGGGTAGCCTCACCTGAGGATCCTGTGCTAGAACTCTATGGGTTCTTTCCTGGCCACAAATGTTTCCAGGTAAGATCTGCAGCTTACTAAATGGTATTCTGACCTACTCAGGGGATCTTGACTGTTTACCATTTAGTCCAGAGTCCTTGAGACATCATTCAATTTGTAAGAATCTCCCTTAGGGTGGGACATTCCAATAGTCATAGAACTAGGACTCAGAACAAACTCCTAGACCACTTATTCCAACCCATTCATTTTATAGGTATATTTAAAAACAAAAATAGATCAAGGAAGGTAAATTGTCTTGTCCATGGTCATCTAAGTAGGAAGCATTCTTTAAACATTTATTAAGCAGAGATCATGCACAACCAAACCTAACATTTCTGAAGCACTTTAAATTTTGCAAAAAGGGGATTTATATATTTATATGTTATTTCTCAGGATCTTCACAACAATTCTGTGAGATAAGGCAGATGCTACTGCCCTCATTTTAGTGACATGGGAAGCTGTGGCCCAAGTATGTAAACTGATTTTTTTTCAGTCATGTAGATGATAGTTACTGGGACAAGAACTGAGTCCCAAGTCTTCTGAGTCCAGGTCCTATGTTTTTTCCATCCAGAGTATCGCAGTTGCCTCAAGGGGAGAATACAGCTGAATAGGAAACTTTGTCAAGGAATTTATAATCTAATAGAGGAGATAAGACATTTATGAAAAATATAGCATAATAAACAAAAGAGCTACATCGAAGTGCTGTGAGAGTTCAAAGGAGTGGGGGAGTGCTTTCATCCTGAGAAGGGAAGACTTTCTTGGAGAAGGACATTTCCTTTATGCCTTGAAGAGTGGGGAGGATTTCAATGGACACCGATTAGAGAGAAGGTATTGAAGACGTAGGGAACAGCATGAACAAAAGCACTGAAGCAAGAAAGCATTGCAAGTAGACAAGGAAGGATGGGTGCATCAGTTTGACAGAAGCATTGAATATATGCAAGAAACTCCAGGGATAAGTCTGAATTTTATCTCCTTCTGGCTTATTGAAATCTATGCAAAGCCTGTCCAGCCAGGTAATGAAACCTACCCCTGCAAACTCCTTTGTCTCGAACTGCCTAGACACCTATGTGACTCTCTAGGTTGCATAGTTAGCAGTAGTATGCATATAAAGGACAACCCTAACTAGGCTCCTTGAAGCCTCCATTCAATTTAAAAGAAAGCTGGTCTGTTATGAGGGTGTCAAATTGTAGATAGCTTTTAATGACTGATAGACTATGAAGTTTGGATGTTATTTGGTTGGCCTAGGAGTTTTGAGCAGTGAAGTGATATGAACAGAATTTTGCAATAGGAAGATTATTCTGGTATCAGTGTATGGAAAAGATTGCTAGGGATCATAGGATTTCAAATAAGAAGAGATCCTAAAGAGAAAGCAGAAGTGGTGAGATCAGTTAGAAGGATATTGCAATAGGCAGGCAAAGCAAATAATGGTATAAATTACTGTGGGTGTAGTGTGAATAAAAAATCCCCCCTTTATATATATACATATATATGTATGTATGTACATGTATGTGTTCTTACTATATGCAATTTTATAATTTTACTAAATAGCCATTTCTAAAAGCTAATTAAATCTAGCCAGCAAACTGATAAAACTGATAATCAATGGACAAGGCATAGTTGTGGAACTCATGAGCTTTAGAATTAGAAAAAGAGGAAAAAAACAGCTATTCACTTCCATGTTTCACATAGAAAGCTACAACCCTGATGGGAGAAATAGCATACATGTTGTGAGGAATCAGCTTGATAAGCACAAATTTAGGAGTTTGTGGTAATAGTAGTAAGGCAGTAAGTTAAAGAAAAGAAAGAATATATTGGAATGAATACTAGGAATATTTATAGGAAAAGAGGAAGAGAGTATAATGGCTGGCTTCATTCATTGATAGTCGTTCATTTGATAGTTTTATTGATGATAGATTATTATTAATGAATAAATATTTATTTAGTACCTGTTATATGCTAAGCTCTCTAGCTAAGGATAAAAATACAAAACAATTCCTACCTTAAGGAGTTTACATTTTTGCGGGGAGAGCTATATGTATATACATAAACATAAAGAAAAAATATATATATATGTTATAATATGTAGGACAGTAGGACAGCTTGGCGCAGTAGATAGAGTACTAGGTTTGGAGTCAGGAAGAACTGAGTTCAAATTCAGACTTAGACACTTAGTAGTTGTGTGACCTTGGGCAAGTCACATCATCATGTTTGCCTCACTTTCCTTATCTATAAAATAAGATGGAGAAGGAAACAGCGAACCACCCCAGTATCTAAATGACTGAAAAAACAACAATAAAATAAGATATGTTTTTAAACAAAATACACGAGAGGTGGTATGCAGTAGCAGATAGAGAGCTGGCTTCTGGGTCAGGAAGACCTGGGTGCAAGTCTCACCTCTAAGACGTACTGTCTGTGTGACGCAGGGCAAATCACTTCTCTGCTCAGTTCCATAGGCAACTCTCTAAGATAATAAGCTGCGGTAAAAGTGACTACCTTCACTAGTAGATGGAATTTTCTCACCTTGGAGTTGCCTCAATAAACAAAGTCATACATTCAGGCCCTATTCTTATACAAAATAAATACAAGGTATTTTTTTTTCCCAGGAGAAATCACAAATATCTGGGAAAAATAAGGAAAAGCTTCACATAGGAGGTTTTTGTAAAACTGAGTTTAAAGAAAACTAGGGATCCTACTGTGTGTGTCCAGGTCCAAATCCAGTTCCAGAATTATTTGACCAAAGTTGACCCTGATTTAATCCAATCAATTGACTAGATAGGTATATATTGCCTGGTTCCATAGCTGTCTTGACTTTTATCCTTTGATATTCTGGAATTAGCAGTTGTTTGGACATAGATCCAGGATAAATGTTTGTTGAATTATTGGATGATTAACTGAATTAACAAAATGATGGTCCATGGTTCAATGATTCCATGATTACCTGATTCTCTTCTTTTTAAATTGTATGATGGATTAATAATTCCCCAGGCTATCTTTGGGGATAGAAGGCCATCTTAAAGGCTGAAATCTTATCAAAATTCTAGCCATTACCCTACATTAAGTCTTAAATGATATCCTATCTTTGTACATATTAGACATGTATTTCATTATGTACCATATACATCAACAATCTCTGTGTTCGTATCTTTGTGTATGTGATTGTAACATAAACCACAAACTCACCTGTAACACATTTTGGTGGAGCACTAGCTACAATAGGGAGAATAAGGAACTCTCCATTCCATTACAGGAAAAAAGAAAATAAAGAAACTACAATCTACAAATTCAAGTGAAAAGTTAATTTACTTTTTTTAAAAAAACAAAGATATATAAAATGTTAAATTCAATTATTAAATTCAAAGCAGGAACTTGAAAACTTTAGTAAATTCAACAAAGGTCATGGCAGAACCTTACTGATTTTGCCTTGAGGCTACCACAGAAAGTACACAGCAAGGAATACAATTAATGTGATATTTAAAATAACCTATAAACAGAACACAGGTAGGAAATTTGTGAGAACAAGGACATTTTAAAAACAAATACTTCAACAAAATAATTTAATTCTGTACCGTGGCCGGTAGGAATGCTCAGCTTAGTAAGCAGTGAATAGAGTGCTGAGTTTGAGATGAAAAAAAAAAACAACAACCTGGATTTAAGTCCTTTTTCTGATACTTACTACAGGGTGTTCCTAAAGTCTGTACAATTAGGCAAAAATGCATATTTTCAAGAAATGAAATGAATGAAATTTTTATTTAATTGGAATATTAACAAATAACATCTTCAATATGATTTCCATCGTTTGTGATGCGAAGATTGATGCGCTTTGCAAGATTCACATGAACTCGATGCAATAACTCCACATTGCCATCAATTTTAGCACATTCACGCTTTATGCGTTCAATCAAGTGTGTTGCATCTGTGACTTTCATGGAGTACGCCTTCTCCTTTAGCATACCTCAGAAAAAGAAGTCAAGGGGCCTACAGTCTGTTAATATTCCATATATTTCAAAATATGCATTTTTTCCTATGTGTCCAGACTTTAGAGACACCCTGTACTTTGTGACTGTATGACTCAAACTCTGAGAACATCAGATAGATCCTTCAACTAAATGATGGACTGGCAGAAATTTAACTTTTGAAGCCCTTCAAAACCTCTCCCAGGCTACCTTTCCAGCCTCATTATACATTACTCATTCCTTTTCTCACTCAACAGTGATGCCAGATCAGTCTCGGTGTTTCAAAACATGGTACTCCATCTCAAGGTTCCGTGCTTTTGCTCCCTCTATACCCAAGGTCTGGAATGCATTCTTTCCTCTCATCTGCCTCAGAGATTCTCTTCTGTCCTTTAAGACACAGCTTCAGCTTTATCTTCTGCTTGAGTCCTTTCTTGATTGTCCTAGCTGCAAACACCCTCTCTTCCCAAAGCTGGCTTGTAATTGTTTTTACTCTATACATATTTATTTCTCATAGAAGGTAAGTCCCTGGAGGGCAGGGGCTGTTCCATTTTTGTCTTTATAGCATTTAAAGTGCCTGGCACATGATTAGCAGTTGAGAAATGCTTTCGATTGATTGGTTGATTGAGCGATTTGTTGGTTGATCTGCAGTGGCTGAAGCTAAGTCTGAGTTTGGTGATAAAATTATTTGGAGACACATTGTCACCTCCATTGACTTCAGTAGACAAATATGTTGCTTCTGAAAGACCTGGTGATTCATGGAGTTTATTTTGGATTTTGTCTGATATCTAAAAACAAAACAAAAAAAATAATAATTTGTAAACCTTTCAAACTATGAGGTTGAAATTGGGTATATAATGAAGCAGGAGGCAGACAGTGTGGTACAGAGGAAAAGATAACTATGTCTGGTTAGAGAGGACCAGGATTCAAATCCTGTCTTTTATGTTTGCTACCTGTTTGACTTTGGACAAATAATCTGGTGATTTCATCAGCTTTTATGATTCATTTGTTACATCTAGCAGATGGTCCCCAGATGAAGAGGAAACTAGGTAGTTCATTGGTCAGAGCAGTGGGCCTGGAGTCAGGAAGACATGAATTCACATCCTGACTCAAACCTTTGCTAGCTGGGTGACACTGGGGAAGTCACTTAAGCGTTGTCTATTTCAGTTTCCTCAGCTATAAAAGGAATATAATGACAAAATAGGGAAGTGCTCATCCCAGCACCCGGAACACAATCAATTCTTGTTTTCTTCTCTCCTTCCTTCCTATCTATCCAGTCCTAACATCTCTCCTGTCCTCCAGTGTAACATCTCTGCCAATTACACGTCTTGAACTGGATGTCCTGCAGACATTTTAAACACAACCTGTCTACAGCTGAAATCATAATCCTTTCTCCTAAACCCTCCCTTTCCCCATATTTCACTATCACTGTCAAGGACACCTCCATTATCCCAAATACCCAGTTTTCCATCCTACGCCATCCACAACGCCTCACTCCCTCCTCTCCCTATATCCATTTTTCTTGCAAAGTCTTATAAAACTCTCCCTTTGCCACATCTTTCATATGACCCCTTCTCCTCTCTGATACTGCCCCCGAAGGTATGCCCCATATTACCTCACAACTACCTAAATATCTCCTCGTGCCTGTCATTTGTTCATTTGGCTGCCAAGGATGCTTACCATGGACCCATGGACCTGTCTAGCACCTTAAGAGGACACCACCCTGAGGCCTAACCCTTAGGGATTTTGATAATCAACCTAAACTTGTTTTTCGATGACTAACAAATTTAGACCAAGTGGTAACCTTCCCATTTCAGCGATTCTGAACCCATGGAGCTTCCCAATGCCTACCCCCTTATTCCAATATATCTCAATACAATCTCTACCAATGATACACTCTAAAACAACCTGCCCCTTCCACTATATTCTCTTGAATGCTTGTTCCATAAATAACAACCTTGCTTCCATCTTAATTCTTTCCCTTCCCCACTTTTTCCATCTATCTCTCACAGAGACCTGGCTCCCAGACGATTACATATCCTCCCTGATCATCTTTTTCAGCATTGGTTATACTTTTGCTCATTCCTGTTGACTCACTGTTAGAGGTGGGGAAATTGGAATGTCCCTTACTCGCCATTGCCATTTCCAAGTTCACCTTCCTCCTCCATCACTAGTAGCCTCTCCTCCTTTACAATTCATTCAATCTATTTCTATTATCCAATCAAAATTCTTCCAGTTGTTGTCTACAACTTCCAGGACAACACCCCTCTTTCCTTCATGAGTTTAGCAAATGACTCAGCTTTCCTCTCCACCCCATATTCTGCCCTCAAAATAGAAGACTTCAGCATACATATCGGTATTCCATCAAACCCCCTCACTTCCCAATTCATCAATTTATTCATTTCCTTTGGCCCACCCTCCATTCCACCTTAGCTACACCCAGAGATGGATACAACCTGATCTTGCCATCATGTACAAATGCTATACTTTCACATTCGTGAGTTCTAAAGTTTCCTCATCTGATCATAATCTGTCATCATTCCACCTCTCCCATTGCATTGCCACATCTGATCATGTTTTCCATCCTCATTGTGGACTCCAATCCTTTGATTCCTCAGTTGTTTCCTAAACAGACAACACTACCCTATTTATACTCTTCTCCCTTCCCAATCTTGTCTTCTTGGTGAACCAATTCAACTCTAGACTGCCCTGTCATCTTCTCTTGAGATTTTTGCCCCTGCCCTTTTGCAAGAAGCCTTTGAAGAGGCCCTGCAGCTTCTTCCCCTGTCAATCTCCCTCCTATTCTCCATTACTCTTCCTCTAGGTTCCCATGGCACTATTCTCTTCTTGTTCTCCTCCTTGCTGGATCTTCATCCAGGTTCCACCCACTACTAGTGGCTGTCCTCCTTCTTTTGTTCTTTATTATTTTACTTACTGATCTCATTAACTCCCATATATTCAATTATCATCTCTACATTGATCATTCTCAAATCTACTTATCCAGCTGTAACCTCTCTTTTTATATCCAGTCTCTCATTTCCAGCTGCCTGATGGATATGTCAGATTGTATATCTCCTACACATATTCAACTCATCATTTCCAAAACTGAATTCATCATCTTTGCCCTCAATCCCTTCCCACTTTCTAATTGCCCCATCACTATTGAGGGTAGAATCGTCCTCCCAGTTGTAGTTTTATAGACAAGGTATCATCGTTGACTACCCATTACTCCTCCCCTGCAATCTTATTCAAGATGTTACAAAGTCCGGTTTATTTTACCACCATAACATTTCTCATACAGATCGCATTCTTTTTTCTGACACTGTCACCACCCTGGTACAGGTCCTCATCACCTCATGCCTAAATTATTGCAAGAATTTGCTGTTTGGTCTTCCTGACTCCAATGTATACCTAACTCTCTGCATTCCAGTCAATATTCCACTCAGTTGTAAATATTATCTTCCTAAAACACAGGTCTGATCATATTACCCTTAATGCCATAAACTTCAGTAACTCCTTATCATCTCTGTGACCAAATAAAAAATCTCATTTGGCTTTTAAAGTATTTCATAACCTTACTTCTTTCCTTCCTTTTTAGGCATCTTATACCATATCCACTTCCACTTACTCTCTGGTCCAATAACACTGGCCTACCTTCTCTTGCTTACACAAGGGACTCTGTCTTCTGAGTCCAGGCATTTTCATTGGCTGCTTGTCTGAAGCTCTCCCACCCTCACTCCAAGCCTGGAATTCTCTCTTTGCCACCAAGCTTTCCCATGTTTCTTAAAGCCTCAGAGAAAATAATACTTTTAGCAAGAATCATTTATGATCTTCCTGCTCTCCTAATACCTTCCCTCTGAGATTACCTCCTGGCTATCTCCCATGTATATAGTTGTTTGCATGTTGTCTCTGCTGTGAGAAAGTGAGCCCTTGGGGGTAGGGATTATTTTTGCCTTTCTTTATATCTGCAGTGCTTAACAAAGTGATTAATATATGATAAGTGCTTCACAAGTGCCTGCTAACTTGACTGGGCAGCTAGTGGGTCCAGTGGATAGAGTGCTGGGCCTGGAGTCAGGAAGACTCATCTTCCTGAGTTCAAATCTGGCCTCAGGCACTTCCTAGCTGTGTGACCCTAGGCAAGACACTTAACCCTGTTTGTTCCTCATCTGTAAAATGAGCTGGAGGAGCAAATGGCAAACCTCTCCAGGGTGTTTGCCAAGAAAATCCCAAACAGGATCGTAAAAAGGTGAACAGAACTGAAAATGGCTGAACATCCAGAGTAGGAAACAACTGAACAACAACAAAATTGAGTAGTCTTAAATTCCCCGGGGCTCATTTTCTTACTCCATAGAGTAAGAACGTTGTAGTTAGAGGTTTTTGAAGATTACTTACAGTTCTACATCTTTGATCCTGTTATACAACTTAGGTTCAAATCACGCTCAGATCCTTAGGAGCTGCATAACCTGGGGCAATTCACTTGAACTCTCTCAGCCAAATTGCAACACATGCAGATGCCAAGAGAGAGGGGGCTGTTTTCTACGTCAAAGCCCCCATGACTAAGGAGCACTGCCCTGGGATTGGGCCCCTAGAGAGGAGGAGGTGAGAAGATGACTGACAATCCCAGAACTGCCAACAGGAATGTAGAGATCTGAAAGACCGAGAAGCTCATCGTGAGCCTGGAAACAGCCCACGGCAATGACACCATTGGATATTGTTGCTCATTCCTCCAAAAGACTGGATTTCACAAGTTTTGAACTGCATCCATTATAAAATCTTGCTTAAACCACCTTTCAGTTCAGGGAGCCATCACATCCTTAAACCAAAGATTCAAACTCTATCACAATGTGCCATCAAATGGTCTGGTTGTTTACTGTGGAACACCTGTGACAAAAGAAAGAATGGAAAATGAAAGTCGATATTGACTTCGAACCTTTCAAACCAATCAATACATCATTGCATCTGTATGACAATCCATACAGAGGCTCTTACAATGCTACTGTCTGATGATGGTAGAAAGGTTAGCTTTATTGTATATGATAGTGGTGTACTCTTTGGCACTCTGCAAGGAAACACAAGAGCAATCCTGCACAAAATTCAGTGTGGATCTCCCAAAGAAACACTGTAGGGGAGAGCAGTCTGCCTTGTATTTTGCCTATTTGCAAATAGAAAAATGACTCAACTGTGTCAGGATGGCAGCAGAGACTGCTGTGCAGCTGTTTATTTTGGGGGACAAAGTGAATGAGGCTGGTCTCATTTTAGCTGGATCGGCTGACTTCAAAACTAAACTAAGTCGATTTGACATGTTTGATCAGCAATTGCAATCGTAAGTTTTAAAATCAGTTTATATATCCTATGGTGGTGAAAATGGATTCAATCAGGCAATTGTGGTGTCTACTGAAGTTCTCTCTAAAGTGAAATTCATTCGAGAGAAGAAACTAATAGGATGATACTTTGATGAAATTAGTCAAGACACTGGCAATTTCTGTTTTGGAGTTGAAGGCACACTAAAGGCTTCTGAAGTGGCAACTGTAGACATCCTGATAGTCTATGAAAATCTAGATATAATGAGATATGCTCTTCATTGCCAAGGCATTGAAGAAGGAAGTATTCTGTATTTGATTCTAGAGCAAGAAAAAGATAAATCTCACTTTACGAAGAAAGAGACAGGACAGGAACATGAAATGATAGAGAGTATGCCACTGCTGGAATGATTTGGAGCAAACTTGGAAATTGTTACACACAAGTCATAGGAAGGATCCAAGTTGATGAAAAGATTTGATGAAATCACCACTGATCTGATTACCAGGAAATGGATACCAAGGAGGAGAGGATGAATATTTTGACCTTGATGACTACTAAGTCGTCTTTCTGGGTCCAGCAAAATGTGCCTCACCCTCAAACATCCAACCCCAGGAGCAAATATAGTAGGAACAAAACAGATCCCTCCTTTATGTTTGGAACATTTCCAAGACTTGATCCATGACCATTGAATATCGACAACAAAGCTGAAACAAGCAACAAACAAACAAAACAGAACCCTATGCTTCGATTTGTCATCATGTTGGTGGAGCAGCAAACCACTAAGTTTCTAAATGCCACTTTGGACTAATTTTTAAAAAGAATCAGTTTTTACTTTTATTCAATGCTGAAATTGGTTGCTCTTGTATCTTATAAAAAAATCACCCTTTACATATAGAAGCAAAAAATGTTTTAGCTAAATAGAATAAATTAATGTTTTATTTTGATTGGAAAAAATTTCAAATACTGCATTTTGTGCTCACACATTTACATGGCATTCTCATCTTAGTCTACATAAGAAGGAATATTTGTGGTAAAATATTGGATCCATTTCTTTCTGTCTCTATTTAATTTTGAAAGTGTAAGATAGCAGGAGCAAGGTCAGCTTCTTTCCCAAAACCCCACACTCCACAACAGCCAATTGAGAGGGTACTAGTTGCATGGCACGTTCAAACTGACTTAGGATTCGCTGGGTCACTGGACTGTTTATTCACATCCCTTGTGCAGAAGGATTTGTGCCCAAGTTTCAGGAGCTCTCATCACGGTATGCTCTAAGAAGGTGCCTAGGATCTGAGCCTTAGTTTGGGGAGAGCGGTAGGCAGGGGACAGAGGCAGAGTAATGGGCAGCTTGTGCTGGGATTGTGAGAAATAAAATACGCAATTTAAATGAAAAAACAAAACACCTCAGCCTCAATTTCCTATTCTGTGAAATGGAGCTACTAGTAGCACCTGACTTTCAGGGACATTGGGAAATAGTATAGATAAGATGCTTTGTAAATCTTCATGTTCTACAAAAATGTCAGTTATTAGTAGTATCATTATAAGTATAATAATATGTTTGATGTGGAATTTTAATCATAAACATAAATTTGGATATTGTGCTTGAAGTGTATATGTATATGTGTCTGTGTATATATATATATGCATATATACATACTTACACTGAACATATATGTGTGTCTATAGGTATGTGTGTATGTATGTATGTATATGTATATAAATGTATAGATAAACATGCATAAATTATATTTTCCAGGATTACATTTTTTAATAATCCATATACTATAACATTCCTCCTCTTTCTTATCTTTTTTCCCTTGCTTTTATTTCTGGCTTTCTTATTTTATTTTCTCTTTAGTGACAGGATAAATTATTCATTCAGGCTAGAATTACCAACATGACAACATGATACAATATAAATTGATGCCTTTCATTATAATCTACTGTTTTAAGAAATGATCATAATTTAAACAATTATATTTCTTGATTTTTTGCCAATTAAGTTTGTCTCTTCGGGAACTGAATTTGAATGCAATAGCTGAAAAGGCTTTTATAGATACCTTCTCTCGGCAGGCACACCACCAAATGAGAGAAGGCTTATCTGTCAATGATCTATGTATCTATCTATTTGTCTATCTGTTTTTCCTTTCTTTAAGATTTAGTATGTTGAGTTAAAAGAAAATGGTAGTGTCAAATAAAAATCAACAGAGAAGGCATGTGGAAATCTTCACACGTGGAATACATTAAAGAAAATTTAAAAAAAAATTACACTTAATAACTCTTGAAGTCAACATGATGTGTTGGAGAGATAAAATAGAAGATATTAAACATACCCCAGAGAAAATTAAAATTAGAAACAAATGGTAGCCAACAGCTATTATACTCCAATTAGTCAGACAGTTATAATGAACCTGTTCACAGAAATGCTGAAGCTGGTCTCAAAAAAAAATTGAGTGACTTAAGATGTTTCTCCTGTCCTACTGTAGTGCCTGTGTGCAGCTTTTCCTGGGCAAACCCAAATTCCCTTGAGGATTAGAATTATATTAGCTAAATGCCTAACAGCTGTCTCACAAGCATGAGACTAGATCAAGCAAGCGAGCTGCAAATCTGGCCAGGCAGCATGAAAGGCTCCATAATGCAAACTGATTACTTTAGGACTTGCATTAATGTGGCCAGGAATAAAAATAACCCACTGACAAATCCTCGCCTCATTTTCAAGAAGGCTGATGAGAACATTTTAGCAGCTGGATCATGAGGCCATGTGGAGTCTGGTGAAAATGAGTGCCATGATCAAAAAGAGTGACTGAAGGGGACCCCAGAAGGTCTGATCCCCAAGAAGTAAGAGAATCCTTTGCTGTTTCTCGAAAGCCAAGCATTTGCAGCTTCATCTGGAATTTACCAGAAGGACTTTGTGGAATACCAATCTTATTTGAATGAAAAATCACAAAACTGAAAACAACAGGCAAATTTACATTTTAATAAAGATAAGGTTTATGATATGGGGACTTTCCAGGGCAACACAGCCTTATCAAAACGCTTCTCTTATTTCCTTCCTGACCTGCTAGGGAGGAGTTTCATTTTTTGCCATTTCAATGTAAAAGCCATTGAATGAATAAGGGTCTGCCATTTGGATCTTTAGGTTAATGACATTCTTTTCAAATCAGATTAGGGAGTGAGATGGTTTAAATATGCAGAATGAGACACATTTTTGAACATGGCCAATATGGAAATCTGTTTTGCTTAAGTATGTATATTTAGCGTGAAGGGACTGTTTATCTTCCCCTTACCTTTATCCCAAAGGTAGAAAGAGATGAGAGGAAGAAAACTAAATGCTTGATAACTGAAAAAAAATTAAAGTCTGGGGCATATTGTTAATACGTATTTAAAGTAATCAAGCTTTGACAATACAGCAGTTCCAGTAGAGAGTGTGGAGAAGTGAAGAGAGCTCTCGATTTGGAATCTGAGGAAATCAATTTGAATCCCAACTCTTGGGATGGCTTTGGATATGCCATTTACTGCCTGGGCCTCAATTTCCTCACCTGAAAATTAAGTTACTGTCATTAATCTCTAAGATGACTTTTAACTCTAGATCCTATGACCTTTTAACCAGCAAATATTTTCAAATGATTTTTGTGTGTAGATAAGAGAGAGAGAGAGAGAGAGAGAGAGAGAGAGAGAGAGAGAGAGAGAGAGAGAGATGTGTGTGATTGTGTGTGTGTTTGCATGTGGGTATGCATATATCATAGCTAGCATTTATAGAGCTGCTTAATGTCTGTAGAGTCTTTAACAAATATGTCATTTTATCTTTTATACATCCCTGAGTGATAGTTTTTATTATTATCCCTATTTTACAGATCAGGAAGCTAAGACAGGAGGTGTGGCTTTCCTAGGGCACATAGCTAAGAAGTATTAAAAGCAGCTATTATATGGCAGGGTCAGGACTTTGACCCAGGCCTTCAAAGACTCTGAGTTCATATTTCTCTCTTTAATATCACACTACCATTATAATTAATTCAGTTAGTTGTAATATTAGCAAATCAGATAAATTCTGTATCTTGTTTAGCCTCCCTCCCCCTCCCCCATCCACTAGTCAGTCTTACCTGGACTTTTATTAAAGACTTC
Organism: Trichosurus vulpecula; assembly: GCF_011100635.1. Lineage (NCBI taxonomy): Eukaryota > Metazoa > Chordata > Mammalia > Diprotodontia > Phalangeridae > Trichosurus > Trichosurus vulpecula. Next base: position 32,876,275 of record NC_050577.1, read on the forward strand.
AATGCATTTTGTAAACCCTACTTCTCATTTTCCTTGTGAGACAGCATGGTATAGTACACAAAGGTCACTGAAGTTAAGGGTAAGAGGACCTGAATTCCAGTCCTAGTTTTGACATTATTTGCGTGACTTTGGGCTAGTTTCTCAACCTTTGGAACCTCAGTTTTCTTGGATACACTATGGGGATAATGATATTAATGCTTACCTCAATAGATGATGGGAAAATCTTCTTGGCAAATTGCAAGAGACAATATACGGGTGAGGTATAGACTAACATATGTTTAATTATTTCAGCTTACTCCAATGTGCCAGGCCCTCAGTTGTTTCAGTCATGTCCAACTCTCTGTGACCCCATTTGGGATTTTCTTGGCCAAGATACTGGAGTGGTTTGCCATTTCCTTCTCCAGCTCATTTTTCAGATGAGGAAACTGAGGCAAACAAGGTTAAGCGACTTGCCCATGGTCACATAGCTAGTAAGTATCTGAGGCTGGATTTGAACTCAAGTCTTCCTGACTTCCATTGTAACTCCATCTAGCTGTCCCATAGAACAGCAACATTCTTGTTAATGGCATCTGTTAAAGCTCTATGTTTCCCTATGTTACTGCCCCTCTTGCATTCTGAATTCTACTCAAACTGATCTCCTTGTCCTTCGATGTAGATAATTCCTGGCATTCCATTGGGGTGGGGTACCCTCACCTCTGCATAGGCTGCTGTCCCTCCTTACCTTTACCTCTCAGGATCTCTAGCTTTCTTCAGCATACACCTCAGGAACCATCTGCTGCCAGAGACCATTTCTGATGCCCCCAGTGTTCAGCATTTTCTTTCCTCCAAATACATATACAATTACATGAGCCATGTCCATGCATATACATACACACATGCTAAAATTTATATGGTGCTTACTATGTGCTAGACACTCTGTCGAGCACTTTACAAATATTGTCTCATATGATCCACACAACAATCCTGAAAGGTAGGTCTTACTATTATCCCCATTTTACTGTTGAGGAAACTAAGGCAAATAGTGGTTAAGTGACTTACACACACATACATACACACACACACAGTAAATGTATACAGTATCTGTGTTTGTATATATGTACGTGTATTTGCCTATATACATATGTATATGGATATATGCACATTTATTGCACGTATTTTCCACATGCGTACATTTTACTTATGTATATACATCTTAAACTTTTTTCTCTGAGTTTAATGTAAGTTCCTTAAGGGCAGGACTGGATTCACATTTGTATTCTTAATATTCTTTTCTATTTCTTGGTCCTTGTATTCTTACAGTGCCTGTAGTGCATTTTCAATAAATGCTTGTTCATTTAAACGTTTGAACACCAATATTCTTGTTTTTGAAACATGGCAGGTTTTCTTGGAAAGACTGTCCCACTGAGAACAGCATGGCATCATGCAAACTACTCTGGCTCTGATTCAGAGAATTTTGCTTCAAACCTCACCAATGACATTCACTTCCCATATGACCTTGGGCCTTCTTGGGTGTCAGTTACCTTGCCCCTAAAATGAAGATATTGGCCCTGCTGACCTCTGAGGTCCCTTCCACCATTGGAGCTAGGACCCTAAATTAGACAATCATGCCTAGGCCCTAAGAAAACAGAAAGTCTTTCACAATGTTCTTACCATTTGGGTTCATCATGTTTCCTTGTATATGTCCTGTGCTGTGACATAGCTCACAATGGGATGGCTGCCAGATAGATTCTCAGCTCTTGGAGTAATTTTGTCTTGCTAAACAGAGCTCTCACTGCATGACCAAAAAGGCTTGTGATTTGTACACTGACAGTAAGCATTGTCAAGTGCTTCTAAAGATGGAGTGTGATTGCTACCATATGTGATCCATACTGCTCTCACATGATTGGGAGCCTGACATGACACGACTTTGAGAGGTAGAGGAGCTGTCAAAAGGAGCAGAGCACCTGGTTCTTCCAACCTTGGGGCATCAATTAAGAATTATGTTTCCATTAACCAATAGCCAAGGCAAAAGACTCCTCATTCTGGCCATTTCTAAAATATTCAGCCTGCACTCTGACCATCTGCCTCATCTTCATTCTACTGGATCTTTGTATTCTCACCTTTGAGGGAGGGAAACTCAAGGCTCTGATATATGAGCTTGCCCAGTACCATGGTACTATGCCATTTACTGATTATTCCCAAATGGTACCTCCTTCTTCACACCCTTTTTAGCTTCCCTTTATATGGCATCTTCCCTGTTCAGAAGACAAACTCCTTGAGGGCACAGACTGTTTTGCTTCTTTTTACATGTATCCCCAGAGCTAAGCATAGCACCTCTAGCATATAGCAAGTTCTTAATGTGTCTTCCTTCCTTCTTCTCTCCTTCCCTCTTCCCTCCCTCCCTCCCTTCTTCCTTCCTTCCTTCCTTGCTTCCTTCCTTCCTCCCTGCCTTCCTTCCTTCTCTTCCTCCCTCCCTCCTTTTCTCCCTCCCTTCCTCCTTCCTTCCTTCCTTCTTATAACCAGAAATCACATTGTGCTCTGTTTAATTGAAGGCATTTTTATTACATAGATAAAAGGGGACTAGCAAGTCAAATGCACCCCTCCATACACATGCAGGCTGAAAGTATAAGGTTTCATTTAATGGGATAGAAGGGAGCTGTTTTAGTCAGGGGTGGAGTATTCTGTAGTCCTAAAACAACTAGCAAGACACAGTCAATTCGCTGATTGCTCTCTTCACAAATTTGAAGGTTTCTCATGTTGAAGAGGGATTCAGCTTGCTGTGGTTGTTTCCAGGGGACAGAACTAGGAGCAATGGGGAGAAGTTTGTCTGAAAAAGACCTGAGGGTTCAAAGAAGTTCAAAGTCAAGATTAATGAGTGCTGTAATATGCAGCAGCCAACAAAAGTGAATGTAATTTAGACTGTATGGGGAACATAACTAGGATAAGGGAAGTGAAAGGTATGCTGTTCTCTGCTCTTATTCTCTCACATCTGAACTTTGGAGGAAGCACTGGGGAGATTCTGTGGATGTGCAGATGGTGCCAGTTGGAGACTGTCCCTGGGAGCTGGGAGTGTTTCAGTTGGGAATTTGAGTATTGCTTCAAAAGATGACAGACATGAAATGAATAACTTGTGGTTGTTAATTCCTAGTGGAATTGCATTCTAGCACAGAAGTTTTAGAGAAGAAAAGAATAAATGAAAGAAAGAGAATAAATGAGTAAATACCCAACACATTGCAGAATAAAGGAAGGAATTCAGTGACATCTTTTCCCAAAATGTTGGAAATGAGAGCAAAGTTTATTTATGTACAGCCACCTTTTTCATTGTCATCAAAACTGAAATTGAAGTATATAACAAGAAGAGGAGAGAAGGTGAACATAAGCAACTAAGGAACTACAAGGGACAATTTAAAAAAGTAAAAACCAAACAACTGAAAGATTTAATAATTCTGAGCACCACAAAGATTCTAGAGTAACTATTAGGAAAAAGTTTTCCTACCTCCCAAAGGAGAAACAATAGGTTCAATTTGCAAAATGACACATTAGTTTTGAGAAGTGATCAATGAAGTATTGTGTGTTGTTTGAATATGTATATTTATGATGTTTTGTTTGTTTTGTTGGGGGGGGGGAAGGAAGGGAATGAAATAAATTCTAGTTAAAAATACAATGTGAAAAGAGTTAATTTAAATAAATTAAGCCAGAACAGGGGTGATATAAAAATAATCTAACCATTTAAGAGTATGAAAGGGAACAGATGATCAATCTGTTTGAAAATACAGGATTTCATTTCAGTAATACGCTACAGCTGTCACTGATAGCTAGCCCTCTTTAGGTACCACTGCATTTTAAGGGTATCAGCACTAGTCTGTCTTATCTTTCTGTCTCCTCTTCATCATCATTGTTGTAATCATCTTCTTCATCTTCATCATTGTCTTCATCATCATCACCTTCCTTATCATCTTCTTCATTATCATCTGCTCCTCCTCCTCTTTCTCCTCCTCCTCCTTCTCTTCTTCTCTTTCTCTTTCTTATTCCTCCCCTCTCCTTCTCCCCCTCTTCCTCCTTCATCCTTCTACCTCATTTTTCTCTCTCCCCCACAGAGTAGAATGTAATGTGGTAGGCCAGCAGGTAAAATTCTAAATTTCATCAATCCTAGTGTATTTCCAGAAAGAGTCAATAAAGCTAGTTCCTAGCTATTTGAAGTAAATTACCACCCTTTCACTAATAGGCTGTAGAAAGCCATTTCCTGGATGCTGTCCTGAATCAGCACACTGCTGAATTATAGGTCTGAGTTTGCTGGCTCCTCTGTGCTCTTGGCTTAAATCCTCTGTTACTTGCAATCATGTCGCTTAGCATTTCAAAGTACTTTGGGTACATCTCTCCATTGCTTTCTGGGTTTTCTATTCAAGCTCTGCATGATTGTCTGATCACAGTGCCAGGGTCTGGTGCATCTTTTCTTGTTTCCACATTCCTCTTCTTTATGTTTCCAGTTTCCCTGTCTCTTTAGTTATCTTTGTCCTTTGATTCTTAGAGCCTTTGCCCTGGTTATTTCTACCTTACAGCTACATATGTTTGTATCTTCCTTTATCTGCTTATTCTGACATCATTCATGGCAATTCGGTTTACTCTAACAGTAATTCTGTTGTCTTTCTTCCTTCTCTGGGATTATCTCAATCCTAAATATATTATCATGATCATCACCACCACCACTACCACCACCACCACCACCACCACCACCACCACCACCACTACCACCACCATTATCATCATCATCATCATCATCATTATTATTATTATTATTATTTCAGGTACATAGCGAAGAATGGAACACAGAGATATTTGTCTATTTTCATAGGAATGATTATTTTGTAAGAGAACCCTTGACCTCTTAGAAAGAGTGCTGGTTTGGAGTGAGAAGGACCTGGTCTCAATGCTGCTTCTAATATTCAGTCACTTAATTTAACTTTGTTTTTCTTTGTGTTCCTGGAACTTAACACATAGTAGGTGGCTTAAAATATTGATTGATTAATTAGATTGCAATCTGTGGTGATACTGTCTTGATTCAGGATTATTTAATTATACGATTTTAATGACCTAATTTGATAACAACTTTATTTTTAAAAATACCCTTTTCTTATTAGGTGTGCTTTCCTTCAGTTGAAATGCTAAAAACTATAAATTTTAACTTTTTTCTGGATCACTCTATAAACCCTTTCTTTTCCTGTGTTCTCCTTTATTCTTTTCACCATTCCTGTTCTCATAAATCTTTATACTTCTTGATGCATTTTCAACCAGGTGGTATAGATATGATCTCTCTTGTACTTTCACACTCAACTCTCTTAGTCTTTTTATGTTCCTGACATTCTTTTTTCCCAATCCCATCTACTCCCCTACAGGCAAATAGAGGTTGCAACTCTGAAGACAGTTATGTTCTTTCCTCTCCTTCATTATGTGTGATAGTTGGTAGCATCAAAGCTACCTCCAGCCCCCAAAATCTTTGAAATACTAACATATATTCTGTAACCCCATCTTGAATGCTTTGTATTGAGTCTACACATACCCATCTGCTAGGCTTTCTCTTTGATGCTATTGTTCAGTATCTCTTCTTTAGGATTCTTTCCTACATCTCTCTCCCCAGACTTCCTGAGTGTGATTATGCCTTCTTTTTTACTTGCTTTTCTCTGCCCTCCCATTTTCAACTTCCCTGGGAAACAGCAATTCACCAGTCTCCACAGGACATCTGTGTTTCTCTGGGCCTGTGTGTCTGATGTCTCTTCATTTTTATCATTCTCGTTTTTCTTATCTGCTAGCCTCCATGGGCTACCCTCATCCTGTGCTGAAGAACTCTGCCCATCAGCTCTTCTTAGTCGAAGAGGAGTTTGGCCTGGTTGGACACCAAGAGAAATTACTTGATTCTAGGAAGTAACACATATCACTGAACAAAAGACTGGCTAAAATTGGGCACATTGGTGACTCTTGCTGCTCTATCTGCATATTTGCTGCTAATATATCATTCACACTATAGATATGACTGACACATGAATAAAGAATTACAACTAATTAGATTTAGCCATTTTTATATAGATCCTTTCATGGTAAAGGACAATAAATAAGGCTGTATTATAAAATATTTTGAAGTTTCTTTAAAGCGTAGATTCTTAATCATTTTTGTGTCACGAACCCCTTTGGCAAACCTATATACCCCTTCTTAGAATAATTTTTTAAAATATATAATTTATGGAAATATTAAATTTCCATTAGAGGTTAGTGAAAATGAAGATGTAAATTTTCTCCAGCCAAAATCATGTACCGTCTGAAATATATATGTGGATACCATGGGGGTAAGAACCCCTACTTTAGCAGGTATTATGAACTAAGAACTTAAGGTAAAATGGATTAAAAATATTATCCACACCTTATCTCATGATTTATTTCCCTTTGTGACCTATTACCTGTCCCACCACCAGCATCCCACTGATGCGATTAAAGGCAGCTTCTTGGTATAGTGACTGAAATGTCAACCTTGAAGTCAGGAAGATCTGGGTTCAAGATTTACTTCTGACATACACTATACATATACACACTACATATGTATATATATATATATATATATACATATATATATATATATATATGTATGTATATATACTGACTGTGTGACCACGGGCAAGCCCCATAACCTCTCAATAGACTGACTATAAATTACAGGTGGGTAAATCCTCTAAATTGGTAGTGAGAGCTCTCACACTGGGATTCCCCTACCCCAATTAAACCTTAGCATAGATAAATGAGGAAATGGAGGAGTGAATAAATGTGGATGTTTGAATCTATCTGTCATCCCTCTATCCATCTATCTATCTGTATATCCATCTGCAATAAATGCTTGTGTAATATTAATTAAGGTGGGACTTTTTCTTTGACTGTTTTCTCTTTTAGAATGCTAAAGTAATCAAGTACCTCTGATTAAGTCTTCCTAGGTGCTAAACCCCAGGACCACATTCTTTTGCTGATTAGGTATGAAGCCTTCTGGCCCTAAGAGGGGTATATAAACTCAGAGGTTGGCATTTTGCTTTGGGGCTCTCCCTCACTGGAAGAGCATTGTGTAATTTGACTAGAGGAGACTCTGGGCAGCTGTCATTAAGAGCCCCCCAGCTCGAAAACCCAGATGTTGGTGCTTCCCTGGTATCTATGTACTGAGGTGTTGGACTGAAAGCTAGAAGCCTGACTACTGGTTTGTGGTTTTTGATCTGTTGATATTTTCTGTTCATAATTTCCATTTGTATTTGCTCTGAAGTTCAGGGTGCTGGCCTTTCCCCCTGAACTAAATAAATGATGTATGTATGTTTGATTACAGTGAGATTGTTAACCCCTTAAGGTTGCTTTCCTTAGGAAAGCAGATCAAAGAACCTGTACTGGCAGCTTCTGTTGCTGGTATTGTTGGGTCTTACACCTGAGCATCAGCTGCAAGCAGCATTGTTGTTACAACTTGGCACATGATATGTTGGTGTGTTTATATGTATACATACATGTACACACATAATAATCTAATCTCGGCGCATAGCAGTGACAATAAATTCTTAGAAGTACTGGAATTTAAGAATACCTTTGAAGGACTGTTTTGTCCATTGACAAAATGCATGTGAGTGTTTCTGTTTGAGTGTGTATATGAAAAAGCAAATAGAGATAGTAGGATAAACATGTTTATTTCAAAGTAAAATTATAATATATTTGGGTAATTACTTGACGTTAAAGGATATGTATGGATATCTTTTTTTTCTTTGCCTTATGGATAAGTGTATGCATACACACACATATCCATAAGGAAAATAAAAAGAGAGATAGTAGAATGAAAATTTTTACGTCAAAGTAATTGTAATATCTGCTTATAATTATTTGGATTTAAAATGCATTTGCCCAGAGAGAAGAAATTATAGTTAATAATAATATAAATATTTTAATGGAGTCAATTAATATTCCTGATCCTTGACTGTGATGCAGTGAAATGAATCCTTGCTTTAAAGTCAGAGGACATGGATTCAAATCCTAGGTCTACTAGTTTTATCTGTGTGACCTTGCTGAAAATATCTAACCTCTCTTGTCCTCAGTTTATTTGCTTATAAAATGATGGTATTTGAATATATAACCTCTGAGATCCCTTCCAGCTCCCAATCTTCCACCTTGTATATATTCTTATACATAAGCATATGGCCTGTTACTTGAGGATAAGGGGGCAAAGATTAAATTTATTAAATATCGATGAAATCCAAAGACAGGGAAGATGAGATAGGGCTTTCTCTGAATTCAGTAGGTACCTCCTTTCTGTTGACAGAGTGGCACTTTGACACCTTTGGGTAGCTGATTTGTCATTTTAGAGAATGGTAAGAAGTGAATTGCTTCAGTGTACCACCACTTCTATTATGTGTCTTTGAGTCTCTAAGTCCTAGAAGTCCAAGGGATCTCTAAAGACTCCTGGTTCATCCTAAGGGTGCTCACATATGTTGCACTGCCTGAATCAAGAAAATGCAGTGCCAGCACAGCTGGGGTGTCACCCACTTGACTCTAGCCTAAAAGAAAAGCAAGAAATGAACTCAGCTGATACAGTTGGCATTCATAAACTAGATGGAATACCTTCCTCAATTTTGGTTCTAGATGGATGAACATGGCAGGCTCAGCAGCAAATAAAGAATGACCCTGACTCCACCATCTGGGAGGACTTCCATATAGTATAATCACTACTTCAGAGAGAATATTCAGGATCATTGCTCTGGGTTCTTAAGCTGTTTTCTGCCTCCCAGTCTCTGAATCCCTTACCTAATGTTCCTTCCTCCTTCAAGTCTCACCCAAATTCCAGCAGTCTTCATTCATCTGCCATAGAAATAATGACCAGTCTTTGCACTGCTGCCATTCATGCACCAGCAATTTCCCTGTTTTGGAACCCTTAAAAATTTCTGTGGAAATGCCAGTGTAACCAGTCTTTCCAGCCACTGCTTTCATAATAATGAGAGCTTCCAAGGAAACATTTCCTTTCCACTGCAACCAGATCTACCTTTTGGTCTGCTTGTTGCTAGGTGTACCAGTCTCTTAATAACCAGGTTCTTTTCTCTACCAATGATCTGTTTCCAGCATTTTTGGTGAAGGGAAAGATATTATCCTTTGGGAATCCTTATTGGGCCGTCTTTTGTGATGGATCTATTCCCTCACAGTGGCAAATTTTTTGGTGAGAATACGTTTCTCATCTTCTAAGGAATCTTGAATGATAAGGATTTATAGATTGGAGAATTTTTGTTATAAAAGAGCTCATATGGTGATATTTTGCTTTATTGAGTCAAATACTATTTCACCATCAACCAACAATAAGCTCATCTTTCCAGGAATTGTGAGATGATCATTGCCGAATATAATTTATGAAAACCTGCTTGTTCCCTGCCAATACCCTCATCTAAGATGTCTCAATTTATATATAGACAACCTTATAAAATTTTTGTAACAATAGGAGAGTAGGAATACAGGCCAGTAGTTATCACTTTTTTAATCTATATGGTCTCAGTGTTTTTTTTTTGGTGGGGGGTTGCCTTTAATATTTTTCCCTCCTTTAAATACCTTATAAATGAATTCTTCAATGCTTTTGCAATTATATTGCCTCCATGATGAATCATATATATATATATATATATATATATATGTGTGTGTCCATTGACAAAATGCATATGAGTATATGAGTATTTATGTTTGAGTGCATATATATATGAAAAAGCAAATAGAGAAGGATAAACATGTTTATTTCCAAATAAAATTGTAATATATGTGTATAATTATTCAGATACTTGTTTAATAATTGCTTGTTGAATTATACTGCTTTTCCCCATCTTTGTTCTCCAGTGCCATTTTTCTTCCTATGTAAACATTTTGCAGACTATGATGTTAGAACCCAAGTGTTATGGTTCCACTGTCTTAAATAAAGGAAGAAAAATGGTCATGATTTTTGCAACTCTGCCATTTTCATTTTGTTTGTATACTTCTTTTCATTCTTGAATTTTCTTGAGATGACTTTGCTTATATGGACATCTCACTAAGCTTTCTTTCCCCTCTACTCTTTGCTTTATTATGAGACAATATGGATAACAATCTATCATCCTTCATATGATTGTACAAATGTGCTTATATTTTAATACTGTATAACTTTTGGCACACATCTCTCCATTCGGCAAGTAAGTCAAATATCTGCAAAATAAGGTGTTTTGGTTTTCCTTTGGACTTTTTTATTATAATAATTAATTTATACTAGTTTAAATCCTGGATTATATTATTATGCTGAACAAAGAACAGATGAGGGTAGGTGAGGAGCTAATACAATTGGTTATCGGGTTGGCAGCATCATGGAGGTGAGGACAACATGATTGGTTACATTAAGGAAAGTAGGCTAATAATCACATGGGTCCAATACCACCCATCTCTGTCTTAGAGGAATGCTTTATTGATTTATAGGATCCATCTGCATCCTGAGGTTATTGATAGTAGACAAGGGATAACAGACCCACTGGCTCCTGGGAATAAGATAATAAATAGCCCTTTTTAATTGGCAAACATGGGCTAAGATGGCCAGTGTATCTTGTGATAATGTACCAATATAGCATGTAGGACTTCAAAGATAGCATACAGATGTAGTGGAGTTTCTCAGGAGGTGAAGTTATGATGGATAAAACATTTCCTTGCCACAAAGTGATTTGCAGGTGGTGCTGAGATAAAAATTCCCTTAGAAAACTAAACTTTTGCATCTAACTTTTGCAGAGGAAAAGTGAGAGAGGACAATTGGACTTTACAAGTTATGAACTTCACTCAGAGACAGAAAAAAAGCTTAAGTTATTTAAAATACATTATAGAATTATAAAATGGAATCAACAACAGAGTGGAATAAAATAAAAAGTACCAAATTAATGTTTCATTTCACATAATGAAAATTCAAAGGGTACATTTCAATTTCCATTCAAACACCATCAGTTCTTTCGCTGGAGGCGGATAGCATTTTTCATCATAAGTCCTTTGGGATTGTCTTGGATAATTTTATTGGGGAGAATAACTAAGTCATTCTCAGTTGAGCATTGTACAATATTGCCGTTACTGTGTATGATGTTCCCCTGGTTCTGCTAGTTTAATTTGGATCAGTTTATGTAAGTCTTCCCAGATTTTTCTGAAAACCTCCTGCTCATCATTTCTTGTAGCACAATGGTATTCCATCACAATCATCTACAACATTGTGTTTAGCCATTTCCCACTTGATGGGTATTCCCTCAATTTAGAATTCTTTGCCACCACAAAAAGAACTTATACACACATACACACAGACATACACACATATGTGTGTGTGTTTGTGTGTGTGTGTATACATATATATATATGTATATGTATATGCGCACATATAGGTCCTTTTCCTTTGACGTCTTTGAGGTACAGACTTAATAGAGCAATTGCTGGGTCAAAAGGTATGCACAGCTTTATAGCCCTTTGAATATAGTTTCAGATTGTTCTGCAGAATGTTTGGATCAGTTCATACCTCTACCAATAGGGACTTAGTATCCCTATTTTTCCACATCCCCTCCAACATCTGTTATTTTAATTTTATGACATTAGCCAATCTGATAGGTGTGAGGTAGTACCTTGGAATTGTTTTAATTTGTATTTCCCTAATCAAGAATGAATTAGAAAATTTTTCTATGACTATGGATAGCATCATTTTCTTCTTCTGAAAACTACTTGTTCATATCCACTGATGATTTATCAATTGTGAATGAGTAGTATTCTTATATGTTTGACTCAAATCTCTGCATGTTTGAGAAATGAGGCATTTATCAGAGACACTTGCTGTAAAAAAAAATTCACCCAATTTTCTGCTTCCCTTCTAATCTTGGCTGTACTGATTTTGTTTATGTAAAGCCTTTTTAATTTGATATAATCAAAATTATCCATTTTACATTCCATAATGTTCTCTATGTATTGTTTGGTCCTAAATTATTCCCTTATCTATAAATCTGACAGGTAAAAACATTCCATGCCCCCCATTTGCTTGTTATATCATTCTTTATGTCTAAATAATGTACCAATTTTGACCTTATCTCAGTAAATTGTGTAAGATGTCAGTCTTTAACAAGTTCTGCTAAACTCCTTTCCAGCTTTCTCATCATTTTTTTTTATTTTTCTGTATGTGGAATTGTGATTTCTTGGCCCCAAATTTTGGACCATTGGGTTTGTCAAACACTAAATTATTATGCTTATTTACTATAATGCATTGTGTACCTAATCTATACCATTGATCCACCACTCTATTCCTTAGTCAGTAGCAGATTGTTTCAATGGTTATTACTTTGTAATACAGTTTGAGATCTGCTACTGCTAAACCATCTTCCTTCATGTTTTATTGATTCTATTAATATTCTTGCTCTTCCACATAAATTTTGTTATTATCTTTTCTAGCTTTATAAGATTTTGGAGAGTAAGTTCATTGGAATGGCACTGAACAAGTACATTAATTCAGGTAGAAGTGTCATTTTCATTATATTGGCACACTTTACCCATGAGCAATTAACATTTCTCCAATTGTTTAGATCTGACTTTATTTGTGAGAAAATTGTTTTGTAATTGTGTTCATATAGTTCCAGAGTTTGTCTCGGTAGATAGACTCTCAAATATTTTATGTTGCCTACAGTTATTTAAATGAAATTTCTATCTGTCCTTGCTGGACCTTGTTGCTAAAACATAGAAATACCAATGATTTATGTGGGGTTGTTTTATCCTGCACCTTTGCTGAGGTTGTTAATTATTTCAACTAGTTTTTTAGTTAGTTCTCTAGGATTCTGTAAGCCATCATATTGTCTGCAAAGAGTGCCAGTTTTGTTTCCTCATTGCCTATTCTGATTCCTTCCATTTCTTTTTCTTCTCATTGCTATAGGTAGCATTTTTAAATGATATTGAACAATAAAGATGACAATGGTATTTTTTCTTCACCCCAGATCTTCCTGGAAAGGCTTCTATTTTATCACTATTTTGGATAATGCTTGCTGATGATTTTGAAAAGATATACTACTTATCATTTTAAGGAAAGCTCCATTTATTTCTATGCTTTCTAATGTTCTTAATAGTAATGAATGATTTATTGTGTCAAAAGCTTTTTTCTGCATCTATTGATATAATCAAATAACTTCTGTTGGCTTTTTTATTGATTTGGTCAATTATGCAACAATTTTTCTAAAATTCAATCAGCACACCATTCCAGCTGTAAATTCTACTTGGTCAAAATATATGATTTTTGTGATATACCACTGTAATCTCCATTCTAAGAATTTGTTTAAAGTTTTTGTGGGGATATTTATTAGAGAAATTGGTTTATAGTTTTCTTTTTCTGCTTTTGCTCTTTCTGGTTTAGATATCATCACCATCTTTATGTCATAAAAGACATTTGGTAGGACTCCTTTACCCATTTTTTCCAAACATTTTATATAGTATTTTCATTAATAGTTCTTTAAATGTTTGGTAGAATTTCATTATAAATCCATCTGGCCCTGGAGATATTTTTTCCCTTTTGGGAGGTAATTAATGGCATCAATTTATTTTTCTAAGATAGGGTTATTTAAATATTTCCCCTTCTGTTAATTTGGGCAGTTTATTTTTTTAAATATGTATCCATTTCACTTAGGTTGTCAGACTTAGTGGCACACAGCTGAGCAAAAGAGCTCCTAATAATTACTTTAGTTTCATCATCATCGGTGGTGAATTCATTCTTTTCTTTTTTGATACTGATAATTTGTTTTATTTTTAATCAAATTATCCAATGGTTTATCCATTTTGTTGCATTTTTTGATAAAACTAGCTTTTAGGTTTATTATTAGTTAAATTGTTTTCTTACTTTTAATTTTATTAATCTCTCCTTTGATTTTTAAGATTACCAATTTGGTGTAAAATTGGGGGTTTTTAGTTGGTTTATTTTTTTAGTTGCATGCCCAATTCATTGATCTGCTCCTCCTCTATTTTATTGATGTAAGTATTTAGAGATAAACATTTTCTCCTGAGGGTTGCTTTGGCTGCATCCCATAAATTTGGGTATATTGTCTCATTGTTGTCATTCCCTTTAATGAAATTATTTTTTTCTGGGATTTGTTGTTTCACCGACTGATTATCATTATTATGACCTGCTCAAAATCATTAGATTATTTAGTTTTCAATTAATTTTTAGCATATGTCTCATGGCCCATTATGGAATATAATGTTTATCGCATTATGATCTGAAAAGGATGCATTTAACATTCCATTTTTTCTGCATTTAGTTGTGAGGTTTTTACACCCTAATACATGGTTGGTTTTTGTGAAGGTGCCATGTAGAGCTGAGAAAAAGGTAGACTGCTTTGTATTCCTATTCAATTTTCTACAGAAGTCTAGCATATCTAACTTTTCTTAAATTATATTCATTTCTTTCATCTTTATTTTATGGTTTGATTTATCAAGTTTTGAGAAGGAAAAGATGAAATCTTCCCCCAGTATAACATTCTTATCTATTTTATCCTATAACCCATTTAATTTTTCCTTTAAGAATTTTGATGGGAGGGGGAGCCAAGATGGTGGCTGTAAAGCAGGGACTTGCCATGAGCTCCCCACCCAGATCCCTCCAAAAACCTATAAAAATGGCTCTGAACAAATTCTAGAGTTGCAGAACCCACAGAATAGCAGAGGGAAGCAGGGCTCCAGCTCAGGACAGCCTAGATGGTCGCTGGGTAAGGTCTATCCCACAGAGCTGGGAGCAGAGCAGAGCAGAGCCTAGCATGGGCTGCGCCAAGACCAACCACACCAGGAGCCAGGCAGAATAGGCCCTAGTGCCCTGAATCACTGAGTTGCAGCAGTTATCAGACTTCTCAACCCATACACACCAAACACAACAGAGAAGGTTAGTGGGAAAAGCTGAGGGGACAGAGTGAAAGGAATTCGTAGTTAGGCTACCACCCAGGGGCAGCGAAGGTGGTGCAGCTCTGAGGACAGAACTACAGCTGCAGTTGCTTCTGGTCCCAGGCCCACATAGTGGGAGGAATTGAGTGGCGGATCAGAGCAGGAGTGCAGAGCCTCTTTAAGATCTGAGTCACAGTCCCGGTTGGTGGTTCTTGGGGGATCTGGAGGGATCCAGAACTTGCCCTGTAGAAATAGCTCTGTAAACAACAGCACCGCCCCTCAAGCTTGGGACAAAGTACTCTCTACTCTACAAGCAGTCATACCCCAATGAAAAACTCAAGGGTCAAGTAGTTGGCTGGGAACATGGCCAGGCAGTGCAAATGGACTCAGATTCAGATTCAGACTTTGGAATCTTTCTTTGGTGACAAAGAAGACCAAAACATACAGCCAGAAGAAGTCAACAAAGTCAAAGAGCCTACATCTAAAGCCTCCAAGAAAAATATGAACTGGTTCGAGGCCATGGAAAATCTCAAAAAGGATTTGGAAAAGCAAGCTAGAGAAGTAGAGGGAAAATTGGGAAGAGACATGAGAGTGATGTGAGAAAACCATGAAAAACACATCAATGACTTGCTAAAGGAGACTCAAAAAATACTGAAGAAAAAAACACCTTAAGAAATAGACTAACTCAAATGGCAAAAGAGGTCCAAAAAGCCAATGAGGAGAAGAATGCCTTGAAAGGCAGAATTAACCAAATGGAAAAAGAGGTCCAAAAGTCCACTGAAGAAAATAATACCTTAAAAATTAGATTGGAGCAAGTGGAAGCTTGATGTGAAATCAAGAAAGCAAGTGGAAACTTGATGAGAAATCAAGATATTATAAAACAGAACCAAAGGAATGAAAAAATGGAAGACAATGTGAAAAATCTCATTGGAAAAACCACTGACTTGGAAAATAGATCCAGGAGAGATAATTTAAAAATTATTGGACTACCTGAAAGCCATGATCAAAAAAAGAGCCTAGATATCATCTTTCAAGAAATTATCAAGGGAAACTGCCCTGATATTTTAGAGCCAGAGGGTAAAATAGAAATTGAAAGAATCCACCGATCAACTCCCGGAAAAGATCCCAAAAAGAAAACTCCTAAGAATATTGTTGCCAAATTCCAGAGCTCCGAGATCAATGAGCAAATACTGCAAGCAGTCAGAAAGAAACAATTTGAGTATTGTGGAAAAATAATCAGAATAACGCAAGATCTAGCAGCTTCTACGTTAAGGGATCAAAGGGCTTGGAATATGATATTCCAGAGGTCAATGGAGCTAGGATTAAAACCAAGAATCACCTACCCAGCAAAACTGAGTATCATGCTCCAAGGCAAAATATGGATTTTCAATAAAATAGAGGAGGACTTTCAAGCTTTCTCAGTGAAAAGACCAGAACTGAATAGAAAATTTGACTTTCAAACACAAGAATCAAGAGAAGCATGAAAAGATAATCAAGAACTTACTAAAGTTGAACTGTTTTGTTTACCCTACATGGAAAGATGATGTGTATAATTCATGAGACCTCACTATTAGGGTAGCTGAAGGGAATACATACATATATATATATATATATATATATATATATACACACACACACACACACACACACACACACATAGACAGAGGGCACAGGGTAAGTTGAATATGCAGGGATGATATCTAAAAAAATCAAATCAAGGGATGAGAGAGGAATATATTGAGAGAGGGAGAAAGGGAGAGATAGAATGGGGTAAATTATCTCACATAAAAGTAGCAAGAAAAAGCAGTTCTTTAGGAAGGGAAGAGGGGGCAAGTGAGGGGAAATGAGTGAATCTTGCTCTCATCAAATTTGACCTGAGGAAGGAATACCATACACACTCAACTTGGTATCTTACCCCACAGGAAAGAAGGAGGAAGAAGATAAAAATCGGGCATGATAGAAGGGAGGACAGATGGGGGGAGGAGGTAATCAAAATCAAACACTTTTGAAAAGGGACAGGATCGAGGGAGAAAAAGTGGATAAAGGGGGATAGTTTAGGAAGGAGCAAAATATAGTTAGTCTTTCACAACATGAGTATTGTGGAAGGGTTTTATGTAATGATACGCACATGGCCTATGTTGAATTAGGGAGGGTGGGTGGGGAGGGAAGGTGGGGAGAGAATTTGGAACTCAAAGTTCAAAAAAAAGTTTTTTCATGCAACTGGGAAATAAGATATGCAGGCACTGGGGCATACAAATCTGTCTTGCCCTATGAGAAAGTAAGGGAAAAGGGGATGGGGGGCGGGGTATGGGTTGACAGAAGGGAGGGTTGACTGGGGAAAGGGGTAATCAGAATATATGCCATCTTAGAGTGTGGGGAGGGTAAAAATGGGGAGAAAAATTGTATTTCTTGTGAAAATTAATGCTGAAAACTAAAAAATATTAAATAAATAAATATTTTTTTAAAAAGAATTTTGATGCTATGACATTTGGTGCATATTTAGGAAAATATAGTTTCCATGCTTATCTCTTTTAATTAGGTCTAATTTTCCTTTTGTTTTATTTGATATCATGATTGCTACCCCTGTTTTTTTTAAGTTCATCTGAAATAATAATTTTGCTCCAGATCCTTATTTTTACTCTGTATGTGTCTTTTTCAAACATGTTCTTTCTAAACAACATATAACAAGATTCTGATTGGTTTTATTCAATCCGCTATCTGGTTCCATTTTATTGGTGAGATTATCCCATTTACAGTTACAATTATTAACTCTTTATTTCCCTCCATTTTGTTCTTCCCATTTATCCCTCTTTCTCTTTTTACCCTGTCTCTCCTAAACAGTCTGTTTTGCTTCTGACCACTACCCCTCCTTAATTTACTTTCCCTATATTCAACCTCCTTCCCTTTCTCTTATCCCTTTCCCCTCCTTCTTTCCTGTAGGTTAAGATATATTTCTATACCTAATTGAATATATATATGATATACTTTCTTTAAGCAAATTCCAATGAGAGCAAAGTAAAAGCATTGCCCACTCTTTATCTTCTATTCCACTGTAAGAAGTATTTCTTTTTCACCTTTTCATGAGATAATTTACCCTCTCAACTTGTTTCAGTAATCCCCATTTCTTACCCCTTAATTTTTTTTAATCATCCCATCATAGCCAAATTATACCCATGCCCTCTGTCTATGTATACTTCTTCTAACTGCCCAATAATGGCAAATTTCTTTGAAGTTATAGTTATCATTTCCCATATAAAAATGTAATCAGTTTAGCCTTATTGATTCCCTTATGAATTCTATTTCATATTTACTTTTCTATGCTTCTCTTGCACCTTGTCTTTAAAAGTCAGATTTTCTATTCAGTTCTGGTTTCTTCGTCAGGAGTGCTTGAAAGTTCCCCATTAAATGTCTATTCTCCACCTGCTGGGCCATTTCCTGATCTATGTCTTCCCACTGGATCCAGATGGCTCTGCAGGATAAAGTGAGGCTGGTTACCTTGCACAGTCCTCCCTGACTTAAGTCCAATTAACTTGCAAGTCACGGCATCATCTTTGAGGATGAAGAACAAACAACAACAATTCCCCAGCTACCCCTCCCCCCCACTTCTGAAGGACTATACTTCATTTTCCTGGGTAGGTTATTCTTGGTTGTAATCCTAGTTCCTTTGCTTTCTGTAATATTGCATTCTAAGCCTTCCACTCCTATAATGTGAAGTTATGAAATTTTGTGTGATCCTGACTTTGGCTTCATAATATTTGAAATGTTTCCTTCTGAATTTGATATTTTCTTCCTTGACATGGGAACTGTGGAATCTGACTATAATATCCCTGGGAGTTCTCATTTTGGAATCTATTTAAAGAAGTAATCAGTGGATTCTTTCAATTTTTATTTCACCCTCTTGTTTTAGGGTGTCAGACAAGTTTTCCTTGACAATTTCTTCAACTCTGGTGTATAGGCTTTTTAATTGTAATCCAACAATTTTTACATTATCACTCCTGGAACTATTTTATAGGTCATTTGTTTTTTTTTTCCAGTAAGATATTTCACATTTTCTTCCATTTTTGAATCTTTTCATTCTGTTTTATTGTTTCGTGGTATCTCATAAAGTCATTAGCTTCCACTAGCCTTATTCTGATTTTTAAGGAATTTTTTTTTCATTCAGCGAGCTTTTGTACTCTCTCTCTCTCTCTCTCTCTCTCTCTCTCTCTCTCTCCTTTTTTATTTGGCCAAATCTGTTTTTTTAAGAGATTTCTTTTCCTCAGTGTATTTTTGTGCCTGTTTTACCATTTAGCCAATTCTGTTTTTTTAAAGTCTTATTTTCTTCATTTTGTGCCTATTTTGCCAAGCTGCTGATTCTTTTTATAATTTTCCTGCATCAATCTCATTTTTTCCAATTTTCTTTTCCTCTAGCTCTCTTATTTGATTTTTCAAATCCTTTTTGAGCTCTTTCAGGAATTCTTTTTGGTCCTGTGACCAAGTTACTTTTTTTTTTCTTTGAGGCTTCGCATGTAGCTCTTTTACTTTGCTGTCTTCTTCTAAGTTTGTGCCTTGATCTTCTCCACCACTATAGTAACTTTCTGATGTCAGGTTCTTTTTTTGTTTGTTTGCTCATTATTCCAGCATATTTCTTGACTTTTAACTTTATATTAAAGTTGGATTGTGCTCCCAGGATAGAGCCAATATTGTCTTAAGCTTCAGGCCTTTCTGCATTTTTTTTTTTAGTTCTGGGGGTCTGTAGGTTTTCAGTGCTTCCAAGGTTCTCTGATCTAAGGAGAGGCATAATCACTACTCTCCTATTCTGTGCTCTGGTCTTTACCCAGGAAAAGACCTTGATATCATGTAGCCACCAGTGCTAGCACTCCATCTGGCCCTGGTACTATGATCAATTTCCTTGTTCTCCTGCAAATGCAGTTTCTAGTACCCCTCTCTCTCTCTTGTAACTGAGAGCAGGGTCTCTATTCTCCCATAAGTGACCATAGAGAAATACTATGAAGAACTTGAAAAGATCTTCCACATGAAAATAATATATGGGGGAGCCAGGATGCCAGAGTAGAGAAACCCTCAGGGAAGTTCTCTCAAATTCTAGCCTAACAACTTAGGTGGTCAGCAGGAAAGGTCCAGCGTACCTAAATGGTTATTAAATAGGCTTTGAGAAGGCAGATAAGTTGGATCTTTCCTGCTGACCACCTAAGTTGTCAGGCTAGAACATTTTTTCGTTTGACCATTTATTGGTTCTGCCACTCCAAAATCTGATTTGAAATGTTATTTTAGAGTTGTTTAGAAGGGAATTTAGGAGAAATTGGTTGAGTGTTGCTCTACTCTGCCATCCTGGCTCCACCTTCTATATGTTGTTTTCATGTGGAATATCTTTTCTAGTTCTTCATAGAATCTCTCTATAACTCTCTCTTCATCAACTGATTTGGGTGCATAAGCTGGAATTATTTTCATGGCAGTCTTTTTGTGAATACTTATCACTAGTACTGCAATATATAATGACCAGGTTCAGGTGAAATAATATTTCTTGCATCTTTGGGCATAGAATGAAACCCAATCTGCTAACTCATTTTTTTATTCCTAAAAGATGGATTTGTGAACCATCCTCCCACTTAGCTTTAACTTCTTCCCTACATTTGGAGATGTGTCTCTCCAAGCTAATCTAGAATGATCCACAGAAAAGAGATATGATCTGTTGCTGGGACCATAATTTAAGCCTTTGCATTTCAATAAGATCTCTCAGAGCTTGTGCTCCATGGGCCTAACTTTCAAGAGTCCATCCTATGATGACCTATTAGAGTAGAACGTTCTTGGAGGATTGACATATTTGCTTGAATTAGTCAATTTAATGTTTATTTTAATGTTTGTAGGTGATTTATAATGTTAATCATTGCTGCCACCACCTGCTCCCTTTTCTACCATCATCACTCCAGAAAAAGGAGACCTATTAAAGGATATCACTTTCTTTAGCCTACATATCCCCTTCTTATATCTTCATCCAGAATATAACTGACACATGAATAGATTGTTTTCTAATCCTATTTTTCCACTACCTTCTGCTAGAACTTTGGTCTGGAAATAAAGGGGTCAGGATAGGATGGAGTAAAATATAGTTAGTCTTTCACAACATGACTATTATGGAAGTGTTTTGCATGACCTATGTTGAATTGCTTGGCTTCTCAAGGAGGGTGGGTGGGGAGGGAAGAAAAGAAATTTGGAACTCAAAGATCTAAAAACAAATGCTCAAAAAAGTTGCTTTTACATGCAACTGGGAAATAAGATATAGAGGCAATGGGGTATAGAAATCTATCTTGCTCTACAAGAAAGTAAGGGGAAAGAGGATAAGGAGGGGAAGGAGTGGGGTGATAGATGGGAGGGCAGACTGGGGAAAGGGCCAATCAGAATATATGCCATCTTGGGTGGGGGGAGGGTAGAAATGGGGAAATTTGTAACTCAAAATCTTGTGGAAATCAATGTTGAAAACTAAAAATATCAAATAAAAATAAATTTTAAAAAAGAACTTTGGTCTGGAGAGAAAGCAAAGAATTGAATAGGATGATAATTTCCCTGATTATGACAACTGGGCCTACCCTTAGTCAAATGTTTCTCAAAAAATACAAATGTCTTACTTGTTACTAGTTTGATTTTGTATATTGAAGCTAAAAGAAGCTTGGGAGATCATCTAGTCTAAATCCTTGATTATGCAGATGAATAAATAACAGCCTACCGAGGTAGCAGGGCAGGAATTAGGCCTTAGGTTCCTCAAATTTGTTAATTACTTACTTTATGACATTATATTACTACTGAATAACTATTGTTGAGTACTGCTGAATGCCACATAGTTCATGATTAAAATTTGTGTGTGTCTCAGTGCGTATATGTTTCTCTCTGTCTTGGGGTGGGCATAGGGACAATGAATATCTGTAATTTAATTTGTTTGGGAACTTCTGGTGGGCAAACCCTTGCCACTAATTCAGCTCTTACACATATCTATAACTTGTAGTCTTAGAACATTGTTTGGGGCACTGAGAGGGCAAATCACATGCTTATACATTAGTATCCATCATTCAGGACTTGAAACTAATTCTTAATATGAGGACTAGTCCTTTCTCTACTATCCATATTGTTTTTTTTCACTATATCACTGTATTTCCTATAACCAACCATTTTGAATGATCTCAAGAAGGTGCTATTCTTTTCTTTTTCTTAAAATAAGAGGAAGGAATCATTTTATATTGATTCTCATTTTGAAAAATCAGTGCTTAAGCCAGAATATTTTGTATGCATGAGAAAGAAAAAGCATTTGGAATTCCATTGAATTGAACAAATATGAACATGGTGGCCATATGCAGAGAAGTCTGTCTCCAGGGCATATACAAGGTTTCCATGTCATCTTAGTGCTTATATGTTTCTTGGAAAATAACAACATAAAGCTGTTATAAAAATGAATGTAGCACAGGACAAATAACACTGTACTTGGATTTAGAAAATCTATGAGTTACTATAGTCCTGATCTTTACCATAGGTGTCACCTTATGAAAATGACTTTACTTCTGGGGGTGGGAAAGCATCTTACTTTCTTCCTCTGTATAACGGAGGTTTAGAGTCTATGAGTTTGATGGTGCCTTCTGTCTCTAAATCCTATGAGCCTATAATGCCTCACCATAATTTCTCATAGACACATTATTAATAGTTTTAGGGTCTCTAGTCATGTAAGTATACTCATGCTTTGTTGAATAGATTACTCTCAGAAGATGTAAAACTATGGGAGGGTCTCTAAGATAGTCTCCTCATGTAGGACCAACTGCTAAAAACATATCAATTCTTGGACACTATTTATAATCTTTGCAAACCTACACAGAGATGGATTTACAGTTGCAAATGCCATCTCCTGTGTTCATATGTCCTAAGTGCAGATGGACAGCTGTATATCTTTGCTTTCAAATCACACACCCTAACATAAGTGTCCTTTTGCTCCTTTCAAATAGGGCTGGTTGTTCAGTAGGTACTATGCCTTGCCAAAGTGTGTGGCTCTTTTAAAAATAGAGCACAGGTGCTAAGGGCCCGTGGGCTTGGAGTTGGTATTCTGGATTAGCCTGTCAGTTCATCAAATCCTGCATTCTGCCTTGGGCTGGAGCCCAGTTTTGATCATTCCGGGGGAAAACAATCCCTCTCACACATTGCGCAGCTCTAGGTATGCACTGCCACAAATGAAGAAGGAGGAAATACCTCCTCTTCTGTCCAGTTATCTATTTGTGCCCTGAAGTATGGTATTTGATCCCTCGATTTTAGATACATAACTATTCCCTTTGCTGGAGACCTCTAGACAGATAGATGATAGATAGATAGATAGACAGGATAGATAGATATATAAACATATACAACATACATAAACACACATATATGTATTTATAATGTAAATATATTAATCATGATATAAAAATATTCATATACATGCTTTTAGGTATGTGCATGTTTGTTCTATCATAATCATTACCATCATCATTATCTCTGTTGTACATGCAAAATCATTTATAATTATTAGCATTAAAAATAATAAAAATAGCAAGGGTCTTTGAAATATAGAATATTCATGACTGTTTAAGGGAAAACAAGTGCTTGGTTCTCATGTGTAATCTGAAGTTTGTAATTAAAGTTAAATGATTTGGATTTGACATTCTTTAAGGTGGCATTTTCCTCTATCAAAGCAAAATATTTTTATGGTCAATAAGCAACAAATACAATAGAATCTAGTATTCTTTAAAGTCTTTAGTCAAATGACTCATGGTAAATATGTGACCTATTAGAGAATATCACTAGCATTAGCTTTCATCTTCCCTCCCTCATACCTTCATCCAATAGACATGAATAGATTACTCTCATAAATTTTTAAATAGATGAGAAATCTGGGCCTTGTGGCTTATGACTCTAAACCCTGCTGCCAGTCAGGCTGAGGCTGGCAGATCTTGAACTTAGGACTTCTGAGCTTCAGTGAGCTAATTGATCTGGTAAGCATACTAATTATGACACCAGTTGGGGAGCCCTTAGTAGCAAGAGTCCAACAGGTTGCCTAAAGAAAGGCAAACTAGCCCAAGTTGGAAGCAGAGCACTTTGAAGCTTCCGTGTTGATTAACCATGGGAGCACTTTTGCTGCACTTTTAACTTGGGCAAGAAAAGGAGACCCAGTAGACAGACAGATACATAGATAGGTATTGATAGATTAATAAGTAAATTTTTTAAAAAGATAAATAAATAGGTAAATAAATGAACAAATGGAAAAGTAAATGGATGAATGAATGAAGAAATAAATAATAAATAAATATTTGGGTGAATTTATAAGGGAGAAGGTATATGGCTCAGTTGATACTGATGTCCTCTTATTTCTAACCCCCTCCACTGTTTTGGTAGTTTTTAATGTCTACATTTTTGTTTTTATTTTCTTTTCAGAAATTTGGAATCATTTTTCTCTCTCAGATAACTTAATACTAGATCTCTTAATACTCTCAGAATTTTATTACCTCCAACACACATCTCTTCTATATACATTTTGTATGGTCCATCTTAATTTTCTTCAGTATTATTTCCACTTTGTCTAAGTACATCTAGGACTGTGAATTTAGAGTCTAAATATGGACATTCCACTGTCCATGATGGTAAAGAGAGTTTATTATTTAAAAAAAATCTCTGCAGAACTTCTTTTCTCCTGGATTTGTCAGTTCATTTTATTTTTCTTCTTCCACTTTTTTATCTTTGAATGCCTTTGGGACAACTCATCAGTTGGATTTCATTCGAATATGTTTTCTTTTATTACCTCATCATTTTATCAGGTGAACCTGCTCATAATCATCTACCATCTTAGACAGATTTTATCAAAGTATTTTATGCTAAATTGGTTACCCTTCACAATATGGCCTGGACCTATCTATTCAGCTTCTTTGGATATTACTTCCCCTATAGCAATCTATAATCCAGCCAAACTAGCCTTCTCTCTGTTCTTCACATATGACACTTCTTCTCCTATACTGATGCCTTGCATTATCTGTTCATCATGCCAGGAATGGTCTCTCTTCTCATCTCCCACTCAGAATGTGTCTCTTCTTTGAACATACAGCTCAGGCACTATCTTGCATATAAATCCTTCCTAATGCCCTCTACTGAGTTGCTAGGGGTCACCCTTCCAAACTGGTTTGTATTTTAATACTTTGTATATGTTTGTTTTTATTAACTCCATGTTTGGGCATGCACACAATATGCCTCAGAAGTCTTTGCACAGCGTTCTGTGAATAGATTTCCTCTAGGCCAAGATCTTGAGGTGGTGAAACACTGCCATTATTGTTGGATAGCAACATTGACCAAACAGAAGCTACAATAAATGACTGACCCCAACGTTTTTTACACCAAGCTCATGGGCGCACCTAAAACAGCATTATATGTTCTAACCTTCTTTAATTATCTTCAATTTTTATATTTCATTTTGTTCTGCAAATTGAGTAGAAGAACATTAGATTGATTGCATTTGGGAAATTGACCAATGCTCTCAATAATTGTAAATATCTTATCTAATTGATGTCAAAGCCCATTTCTTGAATGCCAGTGTTCTCTTGGTAAAGACTGACCATTATAAGAAACTATGATCTGGATGTATGCATACTTAGCCAAAAGCACAAACACCTAATTGAACAATTGGAAGAATGTTGAAGGTAAGTAAGATATGACATAATCAGTAATAAACATTGTATCAGTCATGGAATGAATGGCACCATTGGGGCTATGTATAATTAGACGTGATAGTCATATTCCAAAATGAGATGAGGCAACATATGGACAATTTGAATAATATATTGACATCATGAGAATAAAATAAGTCGCTTAACCTTTTGTGCCTTGGTTTCCTCATCTGTAAAATGAGAGGGTTGGACACAATATTCCCTAAGATTCTGAATCTAAATCTGTGACCCCCTATTCCTAGGTCTATGACTTTTAGGGTTTGCTTTCTTATAAGTCACACATTTCTCCAGTGGTATGTAGAAGGAAGAATCCTAGATATGGAGTCAGAGAAATAGGATTCAAAACCCGACTCTATGTTTCAAAATTTATGATGTTGGGTAAATTAATACAGGTCTCTAAGTTTCAGTTTGTCATTTCTGAAGCAAGGAACTTGGAGTCTATCATCCCTGAGGTTGCTTCCAACGTTAGGTCCATAAATCTATACCTTGTCATAGTTGGGAGTGTTATAGAGGATGTCAATTTCTAGAAATTGGTGTAGATTCCCTAGATTAGGGAATCCAAAAAGGAATACAAAAAAAAGTTCCACATAGGACAAAAAGGGACTTTTTTCATCTCTGAAATAGACAAATATATAGTAGAAAGTCATCACTGCTATTTTTAACCATTACAATCCAAATCTCTTAAATATCTACACCCAAACTAATAACACTGCCTAGTTTTAGATTTTGCCATTAGTTTTAACTGCATGGACTACACAGGGGATAACTTTTTCTCTATGCATTTTCTTTCCAACACTCCTATGAGATACATAGAATAAGTATTATTACCCCTATTTTCTGTTTAAAGAATAGAAGCTTAGAGAATTTAAGTGAGTAGCTCAAGGGTAGGTTAGCTAGAAAATATTAGACAGAGATAGTATGACACAAATCAATTAAACAAGGATTTCTTAAGCACTTACTATGTCAAGTCAACACATATTGACTAAGCGTCAGCTGTGTTCCAGCCCCTATGCTAGGGGCTAAAGATATAAAAATGAAAACAAAAACAAAAAATACAGGCCATGATAATGGCATAGGAAAAACATTACCTAATTCCAAATCCAGTATATTCTCTGATGTATTCTGCTGCCTCACCTCTGTTCAATGACAAGTCCTTATATTTGCTGAAGTCAGAATGAGGAAAACAAATGTGTTAACTTGGGTATAAAAAAGGATTTTGTGATAGTGGTTCAAATGAACAAACCTTTATTGAGTGCCTATTCTAAGAAAGTCATCGTAAATGAGCATTATTATCACCAGCTTGAGTTATCCCTGCATTTAATATGGTTTCATGGCGTAGACATCATTAAAAACAGCACAGAAAACCATATGTTGAGAAATTTCACACCAGCACAGAATTTCAAAGTTGGCCTAATTGGTGATTTAGCTTAACCAAGACACACAAAAAAATCCCCTCTAGAACAAACTGAATTTTTAAATTATTCAGTCTTTGCTTAAAGACCTCCAGTGTGAAATAGCACATTACTTTCCCAATAATCAATGAATCTGTGATTTCATGGATGTGGATATTCCTTCCAGCAATGCAAATCAATATCCATTAGTATTTATACATTCTGTCCTGGACAGCTCTTATCTAGGTCTTCACAAATGTTTATTATGGGGTGGGGGGTTTCTACCTAAAGTGTTGGAAACTTTCCTCAATTTCTTTTGACTTTGACTTTGTTTAAATTATCAAACCCTTGACTTGCCAACTAGAGTTATATGATAGCTAAGGGTAACACTGGTTTTGCAAAGGAACTCACTTGTAAAAGCTTATGGAGGAGGATGTTGATGATTCTGATCAATATAACCACATAGACCAATAATAGATGATGCATGAGTTTTGTTTTGTTTTGTTTGTAAAGACTGGAAAAAGAGAGCCAACTAAGTCATCTTGAAAGCATCTTTAAGGATGAGACTAGAAGCATAACAGTGAAGAGAAGAAAGATGGAAAAGATCTGGAAAGATTTTTTTTTTTAACAAACTATTTTCACCATCAAAAGTACTCAAGTTCTCCACATTTAAACCTAAAGTCAAATTCCCCTCTGTGCTTACAGAACAGATAGAAATAATATTAAAGAGAAGAATGCTCCCAAACAGATGGATCATTCCAAGTGTACATAGAAAACATCTATGCTACAGATGAAAAAAAATCTGTTTATGGTGAAAGATTGAGTCACAAGGTATCAGAAAAAGAGGGAAATACCAAAATCAAGGGAAAAAATTCTGACTTTTACCAAAACACAAAGATGACCAAGAAAATATCAATAGTTACTAGCTTATATGCCTTTTTTGTCATTATGGGCAATTAGGTATATGTCAAAAATATGTCCTATGTATATCAATTTTTTTCAGTATGAAATTAGCATTAGTTTCTCTACATTATTTAAAAATGTCCCTAATACATATTTATCTTAGGATTATCCTAAATATAATTTATTTCCCACCCAAACCCAACAACAACTAGAACCTATGGGATCTATCAGTTTAAGTCCAAAAGGGACCTGTAGCCAACTTATTTTTGGGAAACATTGACACATGCTGTATGCCATTCACTAGACTATAGTGATGTCTCTAATATTTCAGCAAATTATCAAGAAAACTAAAAGAAGTTTAAAAAAATATTTTACCAGCAGATACAGTGATTTTGTTTCAAAAAACTCATTAAATGTTAAAGTCAGTCATATTTTAAGGAAATGGGCACTATGTTAACTTTAATCTGAAAAACCGTTCCTTGTAGGATTGGAATTTTATGTTTTAAAACCAACCACATAACTGTGGTTTAAAATGTCCAGATCTGGAAATTTTGGGGGTATTGAATAGCCACTGGAGGGAGCCAATATACCATGAGTTCCTTGAATCATTTAGACTACAAATATTAATTAAAATAATTGTAAAAAAAAGACTTTACATTTCAATCAAAGTGAAGTTCAATTATTTTTAAACCAGTAAGGAAGAACAGAAACCTAATAAATCATTGTTAATTTTGTATCTTCCCCAAAGCCATAAGGATTAAAAAGAGATAGAAAAGATACAAAGGAGCTGTCATTTTGTTCTTTCCAGTTGGAAACAATTATTTTACATATAAAACAGAGGAAAATGAGCAAAAAAATTACTTGCACATTATTACACATCTTTGTCCACAGAGTGCAGAGAAAATATCTTATATTTTTTGTTTTATATTAATAAATATACAATTGCTTAAAAATGAAAAATAAAAGATAGGCTCATCTCATATTCAGAGAAAAAGGTAGCCAATTGGCAGCCCATCTGTTCCATTGGTACCCACACGACAATTAAAGACATTCAAGGAAGGTCCCCAGTTCATTGAGAGGTCTCCCTGTGATATATTAAGAAGAGAATAACAAGAGTAAGACATGTTGGGCAGGTGTGAATGACATGATCCGTATTATTAAGGGAATGTCAACATTGATGAGATCACAGATCCTTTGGAGTTTCTATACACTAGCATATATCAGTATTTTAGATGGATTCTAACATTGATACCCTGAATGTCCGTTTAACTGGTATTGTACTGATACTACCCCCTTACTTCCATGCTCTTTTTTTCCCCAACGTGGCAGTCAACTCTTAAGCAAAAACTATGTACTAAGAATGTAAGACTACAAAATAGAGTAGGGTTATGACAAATGAATTTTCAAATATTTGATGATATTTGTAAAGAGCTTTGAAAAGCTTAAAGCATCATCTAAATGCTAGCTATTATTATATATGGAATCTATTACTTGCTACAAGTTGAAAGTTGCCAAAGTGTTACATATTTTTTCTTTTGTGGATTACTCAATTTAGTGATTGTCATTTGATGGAATCATCGAGCTGTAGCTGGCATAATCAAGATGATTTGTCATAACATGACCAGAAAGCTAAATTCAGCAGCAAGTTCATGCTGATATGGGCATTCGGCACAAATAGACACAGTGGGAACAGATGATGCATGATTCAGATAATAAATACCCTGAATAGCGAGAAAAAAATGTGCAATGTTTCTTTGATAATTTCAAGTTGAGAAATAGCTGGACGCAACAAGAAGCAAATTCAGGATGTCTGGTTTAGGGTACTTTTATTTTGATTTTTTTGCTTATTCAGTGGGTAGGGATGGGATGAGAGAGTTGTGCCAAAAATTAAACAGTGTTCCCCAAGACAACATATAACTTAATAGACAACCATCTTTGCCACTTGCTATCTGGCATGTGTGTTTGAAAAACCTCAGCCGGAAGTGGGAAGGTAATTTGAATGAATTCGGAAGAAGAGTGTACAGGGTACTAAATTTAACTTGAAGTTAAAAGTGCATTTTCACAACCTTTGAAGAGTTTTACATTCCATGTAAACTGAAGTTATTTATTGGATAACCTTTAAAAACATTCTTCCTGGAGATCATGAGTCATCTCTGCATATCCCTTGCGATAGTATCCAGGTTATAGACAGAACAGCAGAACATGACTATTTGAAATGTGTCCATGGGTGATTTGTAGGTTAAGAAAGATATCAGTTAGTTTATGGCATGTTACATTTCATTGCTTGTGTTCTTAATCAACTGTCATTCATCCTTTCCATCCAAATAGAAAATGAAAAGCCAGCCAAGAACATTCTAAAATAGGCGGTATGTTGGAATTCCTTATCTTGTATCCCAGTATCACTTTTCAGAACCTTACCTATATGATAGTGGTTGCAACACACATACACACACACACACACACACACACACACACACATACATACATACATACACACAATTGTATTAATCCATTTGTTTTGACCCATGTCCATGGTACTTCCAACCCATCATTCATAGGTTTACTTTAATGAGCCACAGCTAACATAAACTTACATCCCTTTTGAATGATTTTGCTGTCATCAAATAGACCTGGCCATAGGTCTAGCTACAGCTTTTTATAATTGACTTTTAAATGCCACAGAGAAAAGGAGAGATAAAATTAAAAATAAATTAAAATTAAAAATACATTAACCGTAATGTACATTCTACATAATATTCTATATCATATTTTGTTATAATTTAAATAAAATATTATATATGTACATATATTTCAACAGAATTTTACATCTATCTGTCTATCTGTCTGTGTGTCTGTCTGTCTATCTCTGTGTTTTGATTCTTTGGTCATAAATAGGGTTTGCAAATGCCCAGAGAATAAACCCTAATTTGAACATTTCTTCAACCACACATCTGGAAGAGCTAGACTAATGTTCACAAGACTTTAGCAAATCAAATCAGGGAGAAAAGGAATAGTTTTTAATCTAATGAGAGCAATAAATAGAAATGTCTACTTGGTGAAGCGATATTGAGTTAAGGATAGAAGTACATTTCAAAAATGATTGTTCTACATCGAGATGTCCCTAGAGATTTCTGGGCAAATTTATTCAGGCAAGCCTAAGGCAGTCATTTACTATACTTTTTCTTCTGAGGCTGCTGGGCTGAACTATTCCAATCTTGACACTCTAGTTTTCAAGGGTAAGAAACCAGGGGTGTGAAACATGCAGATGAGCATCTGTCTCTTAAAATTCATATAATTCTAGCTCAATTATTAAAATTTCCTGAGAGATGTTTTACTTTCCAGCATTTCCAACCGTGATATATCAAGTCAGAATCTCATTATCTCCTCCCAACACCACCCAAATCAGTTTTGCTGCTTAATATACTTTGAGCGTATTCAGCAATTAATTTTGAAAATAAATTTCAGCTGCATTTCTAATGAATATCTAAAGAAAAGTCTATGGTTAAATTAAAATGAAGTTTCTGTACGCATTGTGATTTCTCTTCATATTGTCATGAATTAATGCTTTTTGATTGGCTTGAATACATCTTTCAAAGGGATATTAAGCTGAATGGAACATTTTCAATACCCCAAAATGACAGATAGCCCTTCTCTCATGGGCTGAATTTGGCAAAATGGTAGAAACAAGGTTGAAAAATCATAGGAGTTATTGTAGATCACATTGAATTCGCAAAAATATTTTTAGAATGTATCATTTAGTATTACTAGTAGTACAGTGAAACTTCCTTCACCTCCCATTAATTAGAAAGTAAACACTAGGGGAAGCTAGGTGGTGCAGTGAGTAGAACACTGGCCCTGGAGTCAGGAAGACCTGAGTTCAAATCCAGCCTCAGACACTTGACACACTAGCTGTGTGACCTTGGGCAAGTCACTTAACCCCAATTGCCCTGCCTTCCCCCCTCAAAAAAAAAGAAAGTAAACACTAAGAGGACAGGGACTATCTCTATTTTATATTTAGGTTGTCAGACTCTAGGACATTGTCTAGGAGATAATCAGCTAATAAATGGTGATTGATTGATTGAAAATTTGTCTTACTGGTCACAATCTTTCAGACTTGAACCTGATCTGAAGTTCCATCATAAAGAGAACTGTATCGTTTTTCTGTTTTCTGAAATACAATCTAGATCCTTGGCTTCTCAAGTTACATGCCTTTGTTTGGCTCTGTGTTTGAAGATGCCCATGGAATGTTTCTTAAGCAATTCCTCATTTTGTAATGACCCTGCTTAAGCTGACCATACAAGATTTACTTATATAGACAATCTTCTGTTCTCTGAATGGACCAAACCCAGTATAATGGTGCTTTCTTGACCTCATTGGTGTAACTGAAATTATTCCAAGTGGTCTAGCTCTTCCCTCTTCTAATAAGTGAGGGAGTTGATCAGAAAAGTCTCTGATCTGATTCCCCCTGTCAAATCTGGGCCCTCTCCCTGAATTTACCAGCAGGAGAGGGCACTTTTGTCCACACAAAGGTGAGCACTTGTCATATAACTGCATTACCAATTGCTACAAAACATAACCTAGAAACTTGCTGAGATAGAATAGCAAGCTCATGATTGGTCACACGTGGACTAGGTGATCCAGTGCCTTAGGGCTGACTCAGAAATGATCTCCAACTGTGTATCAAGGGGAAATAAACTCCCATTGCAGAAACCTCCCTTCAGCAAAATACATAAGAGGGAGTGTCCACTCTCCTTTGGACTCATGATTTTGTAACTCTTTCAGTTCTTTCTCTACCTTAAAATTCCAACAAGGATATTCCAACAAAGGGAACTCCCCCCCGCCCCCACCCTTCAAAGAAATTGCAGTTTGTTACAGAAGTCTGTGGTAGCAAAAAAACATGTGTTTTTTAGGTAAGCCTGAGATAAGATCCAGCAACATTTTAATAAACATAAATTAATTATACTAATGAGTCTCATCCTTTAAGGTAGAATCCATAGACCACTCAATGCCTTTTTTTCTCATGATAACATTTCTTATGGCATTTTGCTACCTTTCTTTTGGACTTGTTTAAAGAGGCAACAGCCAATCAGACAAGAAAATCAGTCTGTGTATGTTATAGCTCCTGACATTTTCCCTTGGGCTGATCTTTTTCGTCCCTCCCCGTATTTCCTCTTCACTGCTTTGCCAGGTTAGCTATTCCCTTGTCTATCTCTTTGGCCCTCCAGACTATGCTTGTTTTGCTTAGAAACTAAGGAATTCTGTAGAAGGTTAGTGAGGAGCATGGCAACCTTGAAGCAAACACATTAGGAAAAAGACTAAACAAAGTAATTTCTTACATATGCTACCCAGATGGTTGAAATTCCCCAACACTGTAATGTTAGGCAGCTAGGTAACATGGAAGATAGAGTGCTAGACTTGGAATAAGGAAAACAAGTTCAAATCTAGCCTCAGACCTTTATAAACTGTATGACCCTGAGCAAATCACTTAACCTCTCAGTACGTCAGTTTCCTTAACTGTAAGATGGAAATGATAATAATGCCTACTTCCCAGGGTTGAGGTGGGGACAAAATGAGCTAACATCTGTAGCATGGTGCTCAGTACACACGAAGCACCTTGGTCTTTCCTTCAATCTTCCTTCCTTCCATCTTTCCTTCCTTCTGTCCTTCCTTCCTTCTGTCCTTCCTTCCTTTTCTTTCTTTTCTTCCTTCTGTGACAAGTATGTGATTTCTTTCTCAGAATTCTCAACTATTTTCTGCTGTCCTGCTGGTCTACCATGGGCACTTAAAAATCATTTCCACCATGTTTTCTCCTCAGGTTTCGGTATCTCCTTATATGACTATATAGCATTAATATACAAAGCTATTCCACTATTCTTTATCTGCTCCAGGAGTTTTTAACCTTGCGGTCCATGTACTTGGGGAGAGAGAGAGGGAGAGAGAGAGAGAGAGAATTGAATTTCAATACAATTGGCTTCCTTCATGAGCCTATATATTTTATTGAGGTACAAACATTATTCTGAGAAGGAATCAATAGGCTTTAAACTGACTGCCAAAGGGAGCCATCCCACATGTGTGCGTGCACACACACACACACACACGCACACAAATTGGTAAATTTTGATCTATTCTATTCCTGTTGTTTTCATTATTAGCTAGCATTTGTGCAGTGCTTAAAGATTTGCAAAGCACTTTATAAATATTACCTCATTTAACCCTCATAACAACTTTGTAAAATATGAGGTCTTACAATCCCCATTTTAGAGATGAGGAAACTAAGGCAAACAGTTTAAATGTCATTAAAACCCAGGATTACACAGCTAGTGAGTAGCTTATTCTGTATTTGAACTCAGATTTTGCTGACTCCTTAGAATCCATCACTGTGCCATGTTACTGCTTTTTTTAAAAAAGTCTAGCTTTCCAGAGACCATTTCTAGTCATGAATCCTTCACATTAAACTTCAATTGTAATGGAAAGATTAAATCTCCCTTCTTGAATTAGGCTCTCCACTATACTTTGTTTGTTATGCATAGTTTGTGCTTTGTATATAGACATCTGTGCCCTGATGTTTTACAGCAAACTCTTTTCATGGATATTGTCTCCCATTCTTTACTTGTCCTCTCTTTTCTTCTTCCTCCTATAATATACCTCCTGTTTTTATTGGTAGTAGCTTTGTCAAATGTACTTGGGTTCTTTTCCCTTCTCTTTCCCTTTGATTTTGTCACCCTCTTCATTAGATTTTCAAAACTTCAGGAAGATGCATTTTTAGTAGCTATGGCAGGTATACTCTACACCTTGCCAAGACACCATCATCCCTATATTTGAATCCATAGTCTTGAAATCGGAATCCTATTCTCAAGTACCACCTCTGTGTCTGACCACCTGCCTTTGTCTTCTTTAACTCCTTCCTACAGTTGGTAGTTTGGATGAAAATACCACCTATTCTCCTGAAGTCTTTATGTTTGATTGGTTGTTTTTGGTTTTCTTTTTCTCCCATTGCCCGGTGCTTCAAATTCAAATTGAAACTAAAATAACTTTCTCTAGGTTCCTTCTGGTGATATCTTCTGTCCCTATATCATCTCAGTCCAGTCAAGCACCTCCATCTTAACTGAATGATTAACCTATTTACACAAACCAGTTTAGCAGCAGAAGGGAACACTGTGAATTTTATTTTAAGGAACTGACGGCAAATTCCCAAATATCCAAAAACATCAGTTAGTTTAAAAAACATTTTTGACATCATTTTCCAAACCTTAATCTGTGTAGGTCAAATGATCAAATAGTAAATAATAAAATTCTTTCAGGGAAGACAAGCTATAAAGCCAAGGACATAAAGGTACCCAATATAGATTAGAACATCATTCTTATCTACTTGAAATCTAATCTGCTGATGATATGTCATACTTTCTGTTGTCATATCTCAAATATGATAGGAAGGGAAACATCAATTTGTCACCTACTGATATCCATCAATAACAGCTTTTTGAATGATCTTTTAACGAGGGTATTGTTTAATGTAAGTCCCTGAAAGCTGTCTGACATTATGCAGAGAAAATCCATTGAAGGTAAACACCATTAGTGGTGATCATGCTAATCGCTCTCCACCCCCTCCAAATGCTCACACATGCTCTTTACAGGGAAAGTGGAAGAGATGAGAATTTTTTACCCTAAGCAGTTTAGGTTCCGTTTAGCAAGAAGGTCTACAGAATTAGCCAAAAAGCTTTGGCAGATTCCAAAGTGTTATAAAGATAACATATTTGCATGGGAAACCGCTCTTCCATTTGCTTTGGTGGAAATTAAGGGAAACCATTACAAAGTTGCATGTTGTAGATCATTCTTTATTTTACAGCAGCTTTTATATTTCTAGAGCCTTTAAAAATGTGCCAACTGGTAGGGGAGGCTGTAATGTTGTTTGAAGTCCTGATTGGCATGCTGGCTTATAGTGTCCATGATGCGGAAGGCGCCACCACTTTGCTGCCATTCATCTATTAGAGGTACTGCTTCCATAAAGAGCCTCAACATTGCCAAAAACTGTTTCAGGAGCCAACTACATGGGTCGTTGTGGGAGAGGGTTGATGGGATTGCTATTTCCTTTCCCACCCCCCTGTACTATTTTTTTCTTTAGAAAACAGGTGCCATCGGGTGTTCAGAAAAGGACACCTCCCTTCCTATTCTGGTTTACTAAAATGGTGACATCCTGAAACTGATCTGTAATCACTTCCATGAATGCCTGATTCTTATCCCAAAATTCAATAATAACTCTGGAAAGTGAATAGTAACTTTTCATGCCTCAGGGGTGGCAGGTTGTTTTTTTATTCCCTATTTATTAATTTTGGTGGCATTGGTTTAAGTGAGATACCATTGCTGCGTGATAGCCACAGCTGTCAAAGTAATGTTCGCTTTGGAAGTCCATAGAAGAGGTGATATTTTAAGCAATGTTTTAATCTGGATAAGTTTCTGGTTTGAGAAAACATTAGGAAAACCAGTGTCAGAAAACATCAGAGAAAGAAAATACAAAGACACGATTTTTCTTGCTTACTGACTGGTATTCCAGACAAAAAGAACCACGATTAGCTTTTTGTTTTGCTTTATTTCTATTTTGTTTTGCCTTATTTCTTTTTTGTTTTTAAGAGCAAAGCAGCTATATTAAAAAGGAAGACAGAGAGCAGCTGTGAAGGTAGGACAGAGCCAACAATCTGACCATAATCAATTAATCCCTTGTGTCTTCTCCTAAGCAGACGTTCTGTCACTTGGAAAGCCCCATGGTTTAGCAGAAACAGAGTATGAAAATAAACTCTTTGGAGTTGAGAGGACTACATTAATTGAACCGAGAGGGCATGGTCAGCAGGCATCGAGACAGGATTTTCCATCCATGATTTTTTGGGTTGTTTTTGTTCTAGGAAGGGACAAAATAACTTGATATTCCAAATACCTTATTAGAGGATCAAAAAGCTATGACTGTCACATGTAGTATTGCTTTGAAAATAAGTTAAATGAAGAAAATAATATAGGTAACATTGTAGCATGTTATACATACATATATATATATATATATATATATATATTCTCATTTGATATTCACACATACACAAATATGGTTATATAGGAACTAGAGGCCCTATAGTTCCCTTTTACAGATAAGGAAACTGAAGCTCAGAAATTATCTGTCAGATCTATGGATAGGAGAAGAGTTTACGACCAAAATAGACAGAGGTTCACAGGAGGTAAAATGAGTAATTTTGATTATTTAAAAAAGTTTTCTTTGCACAAACAGAACCAATGCACCTGAATTTAGGGTATCTTTAAAATATCTGTAACAAATTTTTCTTATAAATACCTCATACTTAAGATAGATAGTAAACTGAGTCAAAGTTACCAAAAAAGTCCATTTCCCTGGTCAAAAAAATGGTTAAATGATATGTATGAAAAGGCAGTTCTCAGAAGAAGAAATCCAAACAATCAGTAGCCATTTAAAAATGTTTTAAATCACTAATAATTAGAGAAATGAAAATTAAAACAATTCTCAAGTATCACTCAACACCCATCAGATTGGCTAAGATGAAAGGAAAAAAAAAGGAAAATGCCAAATTCTAGAGAAGCTGTAAGAGAACAGGTACACTAATATATTGCTAATGGAATTGTGAACTAGCCCAACCATTCTGGGAGTGAATTCAGAATTATGCCCCCACAGCTATTAACCTGCTCATGCCCCTTGTCAAAGCAATAACACTATTGATTGTAAGAGATCAAAGAAAGATGGAAAGGACACATGTGTACAAAAATATTTATAGCAGCTTTGTGAGTGTGAGAGGTAGTGGTGGCAAAGAATTGGAAATTGACGGGTTTCCCACCAAATGTGGAATGGCTGAACAATTTATGATATGTGAATGTGATAGAATAACATTATTATGCTATAAGAAATTATGAAGGAGATGGTTTCAGAAAAACCCAGGAAGATTTTTATGAACTGATGGAAAGTGAAGTGAGAACCAGGAGAACAAATTTATCTGGTGACATCAACATTCTAAAGACAATCAACTATGAAACCTTAATAACTTTGATCAAAAACAATGACTGAATGGCCAATCACAGGGCCAAAGGTCTCATGATGAAATATACTATCCATAATCAGATAGAGATCAAACATACTCAGAATACAATCAAAACATTTTCTTTTTTATATGCTTTTTACAAGGCTAATGCAGGAATTTGTTTTCCATTGCCATGCATATTTGTAATGGGTTTTATGTTTCTTGTTTTCTCAATAGGTTTGGGAAGGGGAGAAAGGAAAGAAAGAATTTGAAACCGAAAATAAAATAAAATTGAGTTTAAAAATAATAAATGGGATATTTTCAATAAAACTTGGGAAGTCTTGTATGAAATGATGAATAATAAAGTAAACAGAACAAGAAGAACAATTTACATAATAAACTGTAAAAACAAAATTCAAAAGATATAAGAATTCTGATTTATCCAATAACCAATCATGATTCCAGCGGAGAGAATATAAAGCATGCTGCCTACCTCCTGGCATGGAGTTGATGGAGTCATCATATAGAATCACACATGCATAAATAGACATATATATGTATATTATGTGTCTACATGTGCATATGTATACATGCACACATATACACACATGTTACCAATACAGAACTTTGTTTGGTTTATTTGGCTCTCAATATTTCTCATGAGGATTTTCTTTGTCTTGTTTTATTTTTCCAATGATGGAGGGGGTAGAAAGGAAAGAAAATAGATTTTCGTCAATAAAAGTAGAAGTTACTTTTAAAACAAAAGCTAATAGAGTCCTACTGGTTAATTGATAATAGGTTACACCCTGAATGGAAGCCTGTGAATGATAGTACTAGAAAGTCTAGATGCTTGGGTTTATCCCTCCTGAGATAAAAAGTAAGTAGATATCCTCTACGGACCTCAAATCACCAATGGAAACTGGGGAGGAGTAAAAAGGGTTGGAGATAAATCATTATCATCATCATTGCTTGGCTTAATATGGTATCATTAAAATATCTTGAGGATCTCAAGGGAGATAAAAAGATCTTTACCTCAAAAGTGATTTAGGAAATGTGCAAAATTAGGCTTCCACTAAGACATTTACTAATTGTGTGACCCTGGGCAAGGCACTTAACCCTATTTGTCTCAGTTTCCTCATCTGTAAAATGAGCTGGAGAAGACAAGGCAAACCATTGCAGTATCCTTGCCAAAAAAAACCCCAAATGTGCTCAGGAAGAATTGCACACAATTGAAACAACTGAACAACAACAGAAGCTATCAGAGCAAAAGGCCCCAAATATGGTCTTGCAACAGTCTGGATGTCTGTCCACCAAGGATCGGACTAAGTTGGTTGTGAAAATATCTTCACACTATTAGCCACAGATTGACGGATTGTTTTTCCCGTCACAGCAACCTTCAACTAAGGTTACAGAGGGCCTGTAGTCTGCATCAATAGAGCAAAGACCCATGCCAGCAAAATGAGGGATGCTTGAATTATTGGATAAATAAAGTTAAAGGAAGCACAGGGAGGACTCAAGCTGCCACGATAAGAAAAAAATACAATCTCCATAACTAGGTATTCAAATGCTTCACCTCTAAGCAAATGCCCTTATGTTTAGAGTTGACTCTCAGATTCATTTATTGTAAATCCGTGTACCAACAGTATCTGACGCTGTGGGTCACATGTCAGCTGATGGCCCCCTTTTTAAAAAAATCATCTTTCTCCACTAAGGACTAAAAATAGTTCATAATGCTCAGCAAACAGAACTGTTCTGAAGCACAGCTGTGATTTCCTTGAACCGTTTCTGAGGCTCCAGAATCAATTATCAGTCTTAGTCTATTGTGCCTTATTTTTGCAGTGAAAGGTCAGGTTAAATTAATTAACTTTAAATAACTACAAAAGTCTATGTGACACTGCTGTCAACCTCCTAATTAAACACGTTTCAGTGAATTTGTGTGTTAGGGAGAATCACAAGCTCGAAGAATGGGTCTTATATTGAATGTGCTTCCCCATGAATTGATTCCTTCAGTGGCTCCGAATTCCAAAGCATGGCATGTTTGGGCTGTAGCTTCCTGTCCCTGGGAAGCTTTCTTCAGTTTAGTGTCACATGTTAACTGTGATTCTTTTCTGAATCTCAGATACATATGAATCCAACAAAATGCAATTGTCAAAATCATCATGTCCCTACAAATGGTAAAAATTTCTTTGAAATCAATGTTATTTTTGCCTCTGTGAATAGATTGGTGATGGGCCTGGTAGGGGTCAAAGAAATCATCTAGTCCAACTAATTGATTTTCAGATGAGGAAACTGACACCCAGAGAAGTTAAGAGATTTAACCAAGATCCCACACACAGTTTAGTCACAGAACCAGAACTAAAGACCCAATACTCCCATATCCCATAGAAACTGACTTTTCAATATAGTATGCTACTTTTGCTCTTACATATCTCCAAAAGCAAGGTTTTCATCTTTGCCTTCTGTACCTTTGTTTCAACAATCTGGCTAGCCACTGCTGTGGGAGTGTAAAACCAACAACAACCAGCTCACAGAATGCTGCAAGCCCAAGTTCTTTTGATCTGCTTTACTAAGGAAAGCAAAGTTAAGGGATTAACAGGCTTACTTTAATCCAACATACAAATATCATTCACTTATTTCAGGGGAAAAAGCCAGCACCCTGAACTTCAGAGCAAATACAAACAAATTATAAACATCAACAGACAGACCTTGTCTGATTCAAATCTTGATTCATAGTTACCAGAGTTTAACAAAGTCCGAACAGCTGGGTCTACAAGCTGGAGGGCTCTTAACTACAGCTTCCCAGAATCTCCACATCAGCATGTCACCAAGAGTGAGAGCCCTAAGCAAATGGCTCTGTCTTCCCTTTTTCATACAGTTTCATACGTTATCAAACATCATCTGAGCAACCAGAACTTAGGCTCCTATGATTGGCTCTGGAGTTAGCACCTCCCCTGAGGACTCTGGGAGCTTCACACTCACATAGGCTTAGCACCTAGTAATTAGGGGTTTGGGGCAAACTTAGGAGCAAAGATCTAATCAGGCCTCCCTTAGTTAGCCCCACCTGGGGCCCCACCTTAGTTACCAATTCACACCCACATAGGTTTAGCACCTAATAGGGGTTGGGCCTGGGGCTTAGCACCTAGTAAGACTCAATCAAAGACACTTAATTAATCATTTTAAAACAGTAAG
Organism: Trichosurus vulpecula; assembly: GCF_011100635.1. Taxonomy (NCBI): domain Eukaryota; kingdom Metazoa; phylum Chordata; class Mammalia; order Diprotodontia; family Phalangeridae; genus Trichosurus; species Trichosurus vulpecula. The sequence continues at coordinate 32,917,411 of NC_050577.1, forward strand.
AAAGTCCCAACTTCATTGATAATACAACCGGCCCCCTCTTTTTGTAACTTAGCCTCCCTCAGATTCAGTTTCCCTATCTCGGGACTGTTATAAAGTTCAAATGAGACAATGTGCAAAGTGCTTTTCAAATATTAAAGCTCTATAAAAATACTGGTTATTTTTATTGTTTTATTATTATTGTTGTTGTGGTTAATTATCACCATTGTTGTTATTATCATGTATGGGAATTAGCTCCAAACATATTTCTCCAACTGTTCAGAGAAGAGCAAATCACATTCTCTAGGAATACAGAGTAGACAGAAGGATGTGAGTTCTTAAGGGAACCAATCTTTTTTTTTTTCAGTTTTATTTTATTTTTTTTTGTCTTTGACTTCTTCCTGTCTGGCATTTGTGCAAATACATGGATATGGAAGTGAGCTGTGACTTCACCAACAGAGGAAACTCTCCCAGATCATAACTATTTAACCCTTAGCAGGTAAGGAGATTGATGTGACTCAGAAAAGTTGTGATATACCCTAGAACCCACAGCTCCTAAGTGGGAAAGGAAGGCTTTTAATATAAGTTTTCCTGACTCCATCTCTTTCTGCTCTGCCATGATACTTTACCCAAGGGCTTTGCACGTAGAGACAGCTGGGTGGCTTGGTGAATAGAGCTCCAGGCCTGGGATCAAGAAGACCTAATTTCAGTTTTGGCCTCAGACCCTGACTTGCTCTGTGACCCTAGTTAAGTCACTTAATTTCTTTTGCCTCAGTTTTGCCATCTATAAAATGGGGATAACAGTAACGCCTCCTAGAGTTGTGAGGATCAGATAAGATAATATCAGTAAAGTGCTTAGTAGGATGCTTGGCACATGATAAGTGCTACCTAAATGTTATAAAATGCAGCTAGGCAGTGCAGTGGATAGAACATTGAGCCTGGAATCAGGAAGACTCATCTTCATGAGTTCAAATCCGACCTCATATACTCGCTAGCTATGTGACATCAGGCAAGCCACTTAACCCTGTTTGCCTTGGTTTTCTCATCTGTCAAATGGGCTGGAGAAGGAAACGGCAAGTCACTTTAGTATCTTTGCCAAGAAAACACCACATGGAGTCAGGAAGAGTTGGACATTAATGAAATGACCCGACGACAACATACAAACGTCATCGTCATTGTCGGCATTGTCAACAAATGCTCGTTCAATAAGTTTGGTCCGTTTGTACATGCACATGCAAAGGGTTCCATAGAAATTAAGCTTGTTAATGAGTACAAATATCACGTAAGCAATGCTTCTTTGCTAGATTAATGATCTTGAAGAACCCAATCAGAAGCGTTTGGATGGGGGTTAATGTCAGGACATTGGCCTCAGGAGGATAGCCCTGATTGCATTTCCACAGTGGATGGGATTTTCCTAAATTTAGCATTACAAGACAGGCACACAATGTTTGCAATTATCCCACATTATATAGAGCATTTAACATAACTTAATGTAATTTTTGAGCCGAGATTAGTAGGAGCTCAATCTCTCCCAAGCTTCCCTAAATTTCAGCCTTTACTTTCATTCTCACAAAAGACAAAGGACTTATGTTTGGCAAAGAAGATCTAATTCATAGATCTAGAAGTGGAAAGGTCTTAAGAGTCATCCGGTCATGGGGTCATAGATTTAGAGGAAGAGGGAGTCTTAGAGGACATCTAGCCCAACCCTCTCTTGTCTTAGAAGAAATTGAAGTCAAGATGAGTTAAGTGACTCGACCAGTCATATAGGTAGGAAGTGGAAAAAATGGGGTTTGAACACAGGTCCTCTGACTCTAAATATGTTGTTCTTTTTTGCTATATCACCTTGCCTCTGTCCCTTTGTTTTATAGATGCAGAAACTGAGTCCTAGAGAGATTTGCATCTTAATCAATGTCACACAACTATTAAATGTCAGAGGTGGGATACAAACTGTTGTCCGCTGACTCTCATTCATTATTCTTTAAACTATACCCCACTGCTTCTGTCCCTTTGTTTTACATGAATTACTAAGGCTGAGAGAGGTTAAATGACTTGTCCATAGTAAAATAAAAGTATGAAGTGGCAGAGCTGGGATTGCTTAGGGACTCATCCCACCCAATATCTCTACTCCCTTCCCCACTGTCCACACATCTGGTTAGTATGACCAATGGAATAGTAGGAACCATCCCTTCAGCATTCAGTCCTTCCATCCCCTAAGCAACTCAGGAGAATAGCGTATGATCAGGAAGGGACAAATGAGATTGTTTGACTCACCAGTGAGTCACCCATCATTCTTTTACCATAGCCCACAATCTGCTCTGAACCCCAACTGCAGAAGTGCCTGAAGCCACAACTTTAATCTGCTTTTCCACCTCTACCTTCTAGCTCCCTGTTTCCTGCTCACCTCAAGCCCATTGCTTTTCTGCCATATATTCTGAACTTGCCCTGTGCCCTTCAAAATGGGGAGATTTTTATACTAACGAATGGAAAGGCCTGGCAGAGGACATTTGTTTCATACCTAGTAGCAAGTAAGCCAAACTCCATGTGTACAGATTTACTTGGCAAATGTGTTTTTGTTCTTACATTAGGGTTTGGAGCTATTCTGATAATGGGCTATCCTTCCAATACAAAAGTGAAGTCAGTGGGCATCCCCTATCAATTGCTTTCTTGTTTTCTCATGGTGGTAATAGATATGGGCCTCTCAATCCATGAGAGATTTCCATTTGCTACCATAGTCATGCATGTGTTATTTGGATCTCTGATTAATGATAATAATGATGAAGATGAAGATGATGATGATGATGATGATGATGTACATAAGGCATTGGTGTTTATCTTACCTTATCACATTTGATCCTCACAGAAAATATGTAAGATGGGTGCTGCAGGTTATCAACACTCCCATTCTCCAGGTGAGGAAATTGGAGGCCCAGAGATACTTGGTGACTTGCCACCGGTCAGGTGGCATTTCCTCATTGCTTGTTCAGTGATGGGTCAATTAAAACAAGCCCCCACTAAGGGTTAATGAGCATTGCAATGCAGTAGGACAAGGACTAAGCTTTAATCTTTTTCCTGCTGTTGACCAGCCATATGGTTGGGAGACGTCATTCTTTGAGATGAGCAGAAATATGGAATGAATGAAGATTTCAAACCTCCTTTACTTGGAATGACCTTCAAGATAACAAACTAGATCTTCTGCAACAAAAAAAGCCATTTATTCTGAAGTCATGAAGTGTGTTCAGAATGTAACCTCTGCAGATGGTTTTGTTCGTTGTTGTTGTTTAATAAAAGCAAGGGGCTCTAACTGTAATATCAATGAAGTTGGGACTTTCTTACTGTTTTAAAATGATTAATTAAGTGTCCTTGATTGAGTCTTACTAGGTGCTAAGCCCCAGGCCCAAACCCCTATTAGGTGCTAAACCTATGTGGGTGTGAATTGGTAACTAAGGTGGGGCCCCAGGTGGGGCTAACTAAGGGAGACCTGATTAGATCTTTGCTCCTAAGTTTGCCCCATACCCCTAATTATTAGGTGCTAAGCCTGTGTGGGTGTGAAGCTCCCAGAGTCCTCAGGGGAGGTGCTAACTCCAGAGCCAATCATAGGAGCCTAAGTTCTGGTTGCTCAGATGATGTTTGATAACGTATGAAACTGTATGAAAAAGGGAAGACAGAGCCATTTGCTTAGGGCTCTCACTCTTGGTGGCATACTGATGTGGAGATTCTGGGCAGCTGTAGCTAAGAGCCCTCCAGCTCTTAAACCAGGATGCTGGGACTTTGTTAAACTCTGGTAACTATGTATTGGGATTTGAATCAGACAAGGTTTGTCTGTTGGTGTTTGTAATTTATTTGTATTTGCTCTGAAGTTCAGGGTGCTGGCTTTTCGCCCTGAACTAAGTGAATGATGTCTGTATGCTGGATTAACGTAAGCTTGTTAACCCCTTAACGTTGCTTTCCTTAGTAAAGCAGATCAAAAGAATGTATGCTGGCAGCGTTCTTGTTGTTGGGCTGGTGTTGGTTTTTCACCCCCACAGCAGCTGCTAACTGGATTGTTGAAACACTGACTTAGAATGTAGGGAAACACTATATAACTGCTTGAGTTCATTTTGGTGGGCCATATTTCAGGAAACACATTGACAAACTGGGTGGGGGGGGTTGTTCCAGAAATGAGTAACTGAGATAATGAGAGGACTTGAGAGCATAGAAGTAAAGATCAGTTAAAAGAACAGCGGATGTTTACCCTGGAGGAGAGAAGACTTGAAGGCAGGAGTTTTAACCATTTCTTTAAAATGTTGATTTTTAAAAAATATAAATGGTTCCTTTGTGATCATACATCTTGTTTTTTCCACATTTATAACAGAAATCTGAGATAGGGCTCGTAGGCTTCTCCAGACTTTCATGGTTCATGACCCAAAAAATGTTGAGAACGTTTGCTTTAGGGCAAACATTTTAGCTGTCTTCAATTACAACTGGAGTTTCAACCTTGACTGGCATCCTGGGATTTGTAGTACAGAGGGAAGAAGGCACATGCCAGTGTTTACTGCAAGTAGTGGAAGGACCGCTTTATGCATGGAGGAAGGAATGCCCACACTTCTTCTATTTGGCCCCTGAACTTAGAATTAGTATCTAAAAGTGGAAGAGCAACAAACTGAACTTCCAAATAAGAAAACAACTTCCTACCAAATAGAAAATATTCTCTTTGTCATTGAAAGGCCTTCCCAGTCTGGCATCTTCATACCTTTTTCTCTTCTTGCGCTTTATTCTCATTCATGGATTTGACCCAGTACCACTGATTTCTTTGCTGTTTATCCTACATATGCTTCATCTCCTGGCTCTTGGTGTTTTCGCTGGCTGAGCCTTATGCCTGGAATTATCTCCTTCTCATCTCTGTCTCTGGGCTTCTTTAAAATCTGACTTAAAATCTTGCCTTCTGCGAGAAGTATTTCCTATTCCCACTGATTTCTAATGTCTTCTCTCTGTTGATTATCTTCAATTCATCCTGTGTATAGCTTTTTGCACATAGTTATTTACATACCTGAGCTCTTTGCAGGAAGATATTATTTTTTGTTTTTATTTTCTGTGTGTTCCTGGTGTTCAACACAGTGCCTGGCATGTATTAGACCCAAAATGACTGCTTGTTGGCTTGGCATAGCTCAAGATCTGAGATAATGGTAAAGAATAAAGGCTACCTGGAGTGGGGGTGGGGTGCTAAGTGTTCCATCACTAGAAGTTTGTTTTTGTTTTTTCTTTCAAAAAAAAAAGGTTACATAATCAATTGTTTAGTATGTTGTATTGGAAATTTCTGTCTGGAAAAATGTCAACTAGGTAGCATAGTGGATGCAGCACTCAGCTTGGAGTCAGAAAGATCCAAGTTCAAATTTAGCTTTATTCATTTGCTAGCTGTGTGACCTTGGGCAAGTCATTCATTTACCTCAGACACCTCAACTGTAAAGTGGAGATAATAACAGCACCTACCTCACAGGTTGTTGTGAAGATCAATGAGAAAATATTTGTAAAGCCTATAGCACAGTACCTGGTATATATTATCTGCTATATAAATGCTTATTCCCTTCCCAGGAAAATGTCAGACTAGATCAGGCTTTTTCTGACTCCAAGATTCTGATTGCCTAATAAATACAAAGTCATATTGTTCTGTTACATGTAAGTGTGTTTTAAGATGTTCAGGAAAGAAAAAAGGACCGAGTTCCTTTAAGATTCTTGAAAGGGGCTGAGAGTTCCTAGGCAGGATAAAGGATAATCTCTAGCCATTCTCTTCAAATTAACAGTAATTCAAATGGTGAGCTTCAAAGGAGTTGGAAGAAGGATGTACAAAGACTTTTGCCAGAGTAATCTTATAATGATTGGAAAAGAAGAAGTCTCAGGGTTATTCATAGACTCAGATCAACGTCACATAGCTTGTCCTTTTTTTCTTGCCTTTTTTGATCTGAAAGAGGAAATATGAAGCCTTAATGATCACAAGGAAAAAAAATCTCTTATCCTTTGACCAGTCAGGCAGTTCCCTTTCTGAAGAGATGCCAGCTAGTTTGAGCTAAAAGCTGACCACTGGCTAGTAGTATGATGCTGGCATCCTGGGGAAGCCCTCCATACAAACAAGGAGAGAAATAACCCACAGTCTTGTGGCAGCCACTGCAGAGGTCAGATTTTGGTACTAAAAAGGAAAATGAAGATTTTGTTAAGCATGTAGATACTTTTAATTCCTTTGCCCAAGCTCCTCTAGGGGGTGCTGGAGAGGCTTTATTTGTGGGAGTAGGCTAATGAATACAATGGGAAAGGTATACTGATAATGATGGGACCCAGCTTAGTAATAAAGGTCCCAGTCCCTACTCATGTATTTCTTTTGTACATTTCTTTCAAAATGTTTCCATATTGTATTTTAACTTGAAAGTGTTATCAGAGTAATAGTAATTAATATTTAGATAATAATCTTTATGGTTATTTTAATTTAAAAAAAAAACAACTTTGCTTTTAAAGTAGAGGGAACATAGTGTGGCAGGTAGAGATCTAGCCTCGCAGCCAAGAAGACATAAGTTCAAGTCCCACTTCTGACACGTTTAATTGTCTCACTTTTTTATTTCGCTTTTTTGTGACATGGCTAATATGGAAATGTTTTACATGATTTAGCATGTATAATGGATATCATCTTGCTTGCCTTCTCAGTGGGTGGGACAAGGGCTGCAGGAAGGGAGAGAATTTGGGACTAATTATTTAAATGCTAAAAATAATTAAGAATTCTTTAAGAAGGGGGAAGGGATAAAGTTTTTCATTCTATACTCTTTGGAGGTGGAATTTTCAATATAGAAAAATCTATTAAAATGTGCTGACATTTGGGGGATCAATGCTACATTTACACAGATGTTAGTTTAGTCTGTCAAAATGTTCTAATACTACTATACTAACTGTTTTCTTAAAACTCTAACTGTATTTTGGGGTCTTCTTTCGTAGGATGGAGATTTGTGACTATTATTTTATGAATTCCCATGAATGACCATGAAGTCATTTATTTCTATGTATTTGGTTGGTGCTAAATTCTTGTGACCTCTAGTAATGTGATATGTAGTTCGTCCCTACCATTTTATTGCGTAATCTTAATTGATCAATAAGTCCTAACTCCTTGTCCCTACCATTTTATTGCGTAATCTTAATTGATCAATAAGTCCTAACTCCTCTGGGAAAACTTTTTTTTCAATTTATAATTGTGATGACCTCCTCTTCTACCACTGTAATAAGTCCTTCCAGTTCTTTTTTTTCTTCACCCTTTCTATGAAGAAATTGACCTGACAGATATTTGTCTGGTATTTCTCTTCTTTGTTGATATTGCATCTTGAGTTTCTATGAATGTTATCTATGGATACCACTATCCTGTCTATCATTTAAAAAATAACTTTATTTGATGGAATTGAGGTGTGTGTGTGTGTGTGTGTGTGTGTGTGTGTGTACTGCAGATAGTGCTGCTACAACTTGTTATGCTCTTTTTTTCTTTTATATGAAGTGTTCCATGGAGTATGTACAGATAAATGAAATATTTTTGTAGTTAGATAAAAGGAGCAGAATGTAAGATTTTCCTCTATAGGTTCATCAAAAGTATCTTTAATATCACCCCAGGAGGAGCTAAGAAGATGGGGGTGATTTGTACCTCATCCTATTTCCAAATGATTTTGTTCTCCTCTGTCATATCTGTATATTTTGAAAGATTTCCTCCTGTGTGGCTTTGAGATTATAAGTATTCAGTGTGGTGAAATATATTTAAAAAGTAATGTTCTTAAATTGTCCTGCATCAATGTTATGTCCAAGAGATTGTGGGGAAGTTTTTAGTCTATGATAAAGCTATTTTTCAAGCTCAGTTTATTGGTTCAATTCTCAAGGATTTCTCAAGGTCATAACTTGTAGCATAGGCTTTTGTTTTCTGTAAATCCATGAAATAAAACAAGATTTTAATATAGAATTCTAGCTACCAGTTCATTCTTTGCTTGGTATTTTTTTCAGCTTGCAGTGATGTGTTGAACAGTTTTTACCCTAGTCAAAGGGCTTCTATCCTTCACTTGAATGTTCTACAGTGTCCATTAAGTGTGGGCTCCTCAAGAATCAATCTTTTATAATTTCTAGTGCAATGACCAGATCATGAATTACTATCATAGCCCTTTGTGTTTCCATAAACAAACTCATAAGTATCAGCCAATTATTCAATGTCTCTTTGTCAATATAATGTTGCAATTGTTTTTGTGGATGTCACCCTTGGACCGTCTTTTGATTTCATGCTTGGATTTCATGCTATTTCTACATGAATGGAAAGTGTTTTCAGTTCAATTGGACAAATAAAAAACCATATTTCTGTTATGAGTCCTTCCTGTTTCTCAGGGAAGAGATATCTGCTTTTTCCAAAGATATCTGTAGGGTTTTTTTTATTTCTTTCTTGAGGGAGGAAGGTAGGGCAATTGGGGTTAAGTGACTTGCCCAAGGTCACACAGCTAGTAAGTGTGTCAAGTGTCTGAGGCCACATTTGAACTCAGGTCCTCCTGACTCCAAGGCCAGTGATCTACTCACTTCACCCCTAGCTGCCCTGTAGGTTTTTTTAACCTGTTTATCAAGTACAAGAGTTAAAATGTCTATTAGCCCTCTTCCTCCTTTTTGAATTGAATTGAATATTCTTTTAGTTGCCTTTTTTCTTTAGTTGGACTCTATGCTTAGTTAATATTATATTGATTTTATTCTTATCTCCATTTTATATTTCCAAAAGTGTACATTAAGAATGAATTTATTACGGTATTAGTTGCTTTGAATTAACATCTCACTGCCCTAGGAGACCCCCCAAGATTCTAAGTTCCAGAGAAGTGACAAACTCCTTTAGTAGAGATAGTTGCTTTGTCAAGGATAGGGGTTCTTACCATTTTTTTGCATCATAGACCCCTTTGGCAGTCTGGTATGACCAATGGAGACCTTCTCAAAAGAAAGTTTTTTAAAATCATAAAATAAAATACACTGGGTTACAAAGAAAACCTACTATATTGAGATGAAGTTATCAAAATATTTTTTTAAGAATAAGTTGATAGATTTCAAGTTAAGGCATCCCAATCTAATCTAGGAGTTTCCTATATCAATGAAATCACAGGATAGTCCATTTTATTATTTGCATAAACAATGTTGTTGTTTTAGTCCATTCTTTTCTTTTTCAATTATCACTATTCACTTCAATTATATTCATATTCAATTATTCGCCCTAATTATCCGTTAGGCCTATGTAATCAAAGTCAAGTTGCCCCCTTTACCTATGGGCAGTTACTTGAATTGCAGGCATGCTAACTAGAACACTGTAGTAAGACTCCTTAACTGAGTACAAATGTCAAAAAGGATGAAAAGAAAGAGAAAAGTCTATTTTGGAAACTGTGATCCTTGTCAGAGATAGTATCAACCTGTTAGGGTTAGAGTCCATGAAACCTTGAGCTTCCCAAAATGAGAGTGTCCTTAAAGTTGGATGCTATGCCTTTTTATTTTAAAATTTTAAAACTGATATTAGATTCTGGCTATGTGTAATGTGCATATATTCATGTGCCTGTGTAGATGGTTCACATTCTGAAATCCTGGTTTTTAATCATCCTGGAATATAATCCGAAAGCACCTGCTTCACACTTTGCCTCACCTATGAACTTTCATTTCTCTAATTTCAAAACAGCAGGCTACTTTAATATTCCTTATTTTTCATATAAGTAAAAGAAACAGTGGCATTGAAGTTGAAAAGCAGGGAAAATTTGGGGGGCAGTCATCACTGAATGTATTGCTTTGCTTTAGAAGAAGACATTGACTGCCCTGTTCTCCCCTCCCCCAAATATAATTGTCTGTGTTCCCTTTTGTTGGAAGACACCAATTACTGTATTGAACATCAAACTGGATGTCACTAAGAATGTATTACATTGCATAAAATCATTTATTATTTTTCTTCTCATTTAATGACTGTGCACGTTAGACTAATTTTGTTCCCCCCAGTGTGCATCTGAAATGCCTCACTAAAAGTGCATCCTTCTGCTAAGACTGTATTTATCTTGTCAATTATTCATTATTGATCAGTCAGAATATCGTTTAATGGAGCTTAGTCAACATAGTGGGTTCCGTCTTGCTTCTCTGTACATGGCAGCCCATTGATTCAACTTTGACAGGACTAGATGTTCCCTTAGAATCAAGTGCTAGCTTTCTCTGGGAAAGAATTTTGGGGGGGGGGCACTATGTAGGGAAAAGTAATCAGAAATTTTATGGCAGATAAGCATACTTATAGGGAATTATGTCTAATAAATCATGCATATAACCTAAAGTTATATTTTCATATCAATTTAATTCAGACCACTTTGGTGTTGGGTTGACCCTTCTCTGTGCAAATAGAGCATGACAATTTAAGTTTCTGCTAACAGTACGCTGTTTGGCATCAGACTTTGGCCCCATGGAAATATACTTACCCATTAGCACTGGTAAAATAGTCTTTAAGTGAAAGTCTAAAGTAATCTCTTTCCTTTGGCTTACTCTCTGTGCTAATGAGTTTCCATAATGTTGTTGCGAGGCGCTTTGCTACACAATTACGCAGTGTACGACTTCTGCATGAGAGAGAAAACAAGGCAGTCTATATATTCCTTTTAAAATAATGCCTTCCGAAATGGAGGTAAAATGTATCTTGTTTTCCCCCATCACTCCTGCCAGATGATGTTATAGCGTTTTAATGTGATCTATTTCAAGCTGTCTGTGGAATGTGATGGAGCCTAAAATTCCACCCCCACAAATAGGTCCAATTTCTGCAAAGCACAATTTGCCTTGAGTGCCCATCTAACAGATGGAGAACATATTCTGGCCACAACAAATATATAACTGGGAGAGAGTGGCAGAAATTCCATCCTGTATTTTGAATTTATTCCTAGCATCTACCTGAAGCCTCCTCAGACCATAGGGAAATATCTTCAGAGGCTATTCAATGTACAGACCTTAACATAGTAGGCACTGTTGCTGGATTCTCTTAAAGCATGACAGCATTAAGAATGACAGCATTCCTAAACAAAAACACCACCTTCATTTACTTCTCTTCTAAGAGTTGATTAGATTTTGGCCAAACAGTACCCAAAATTGCAAACGGTTTCTATTCAAAGTGAATCAATCAGCAAACATTTATTAGGTGACTACTTTGAGGCAGTGGCTCAGCAAGGTGCCGGTCATACAAATCCAAAAGGGAGATGGCCCCTGGCATCACAGAACTTACTATTTATTATATGAAGATGTAAGAACTTTTTAAAAGCAAATGTATGTTTTAGAGACTTATTTCTTCAATAACATATGTCCATAAATGTAATAAGAAGTCTCTGCTTATTTATGACCTTGGACAAGTCACATACCTGCAGAGGGTCTCAATTTTCTCATCTATAAAATATAGGGAGTCAGAGGAGATGACTTAAAAGCTCCCTTTGAGGTCTAGGTAAGTGGTAAGAGTGTAGGAATCAGAGTCAGGGACCTTGAATTCAAATCTCAGTTTTGCCACCTGTGTGATCTTGGGTAAATCATTTAACCTCCTTCAGCTTCAGTTCCTTCATATGTATAATGACGTGATTAGATAGCTTCTAAGATTGCTTCCATGTCTACATGTCTCATCACAAATTCTGTTGAATCAAGAATAACAAACAAACAAGAAACAAAAAGATCGAGTTAGATATTATTTTACGTCTTCTATAAGAAATAGTGACCACATTTCACTGTTACCTTTACAAGTTTTGCTTTAATATGTTTGGGCAACTAAACAAAAAGTCCTGCTCCAGCTTCTTTGGATGAGTTGGCATAGGTGGGTGGCAGCCTGTGTGTTAGAAGGGATACCCACATGGATCAGATTACAGAAATACTGGGGTATTAGAAAATTGAGTGAACAGGCTGGAAAGTGAGACCATGGTCCCAATGATGGGTGAACGATAAATAAGTTTACTTTTGCCCAGCAAGAAATTCTTCAGATTCTATTCAGTTTTGTCTCTTGTGAAAATACACACTTGTCATTCACTTTTGTTATAACCTCCTTTGATTGTAGAGGTTGCAAGTCTTCTCAGATGAAGGCCACCCTCTAGATACCTTCCTCTTACTTTGACTTTTCTCAGTAGTAATATATACAATCTGTGGTACTTTTATTTATATATTGCCTTAGCATTATGCTTTTCTCTTTCAAGTTTCTTTGTATGCCTTGCCTACTAATCATATAAACTCCCCATAGCCAGAGAATCATATCATCTTTATCAGTATTCTGCATGAACCTAGCAAAGTTTTGATGTGTTACAGATACTTCATAAAATTCTTATTACATGAAAAACATAAAATTCAGATGATCCTGCAAAGCTACTATTACTTAACACATGTTTAACAAATAATAGTTATTAAGTATATAATACATATAAGCATGGGTAATATGAGAGGTAGGATGGCCTAACTGTAGCAGACAGAGAGCTAGCCTTGGAGTCAGGAGGCGCTGGAGCCAAGCCCTACTCTCACACACACTGCCGAGCTACCTGTGAGCAAGTGTCATAACCTCCCGTGCTCCCAGGAAACTCTCAAAAGATTATAAGTTGTGGAGTAATTTTATACTTTGGTAGAGGGAGTTTCCTTACTGGAAGGGCCCTACACCAGTGGTCTCAAAGCACTGATCCATAAATAAAGATCCCTATGGGTTGCATATTAAATGAGTCTAAAATAAAATGTTATCCATGTTTTATTGTAGTTATATTTATTGTGTTAAATATTTCCCAATTATAGTTTAATCTGGTTCTGGCTGTATTCAGGAGTATGGCAAGCTGAAGGCCATGTGACTCCAGTGAAATCATAGGGTCAGTCTAAAATGTTAACTTGTATGTGACACTATACTAGGAGTTGTGGGAAATATAAGGTAGCTTGACAAGGAATTTGTCCTCCAGAAGACTCTCTTTCATAGTAGAACACAATAGAACAACACCAGACTCTGTATAATTTAAATACAAACAGAGGGAGTAATGCAGACAATTTACTATGGACATAAATGAGATAACACATGTAAAGCACTTTTTAAATTTACTAATTCAATTCAGTTCTGTCAGTTTGGAGAATTCCTGTCAATGGGAGCTCCCTCTATCAATGCCTATAGGCAGCTGAGTGGCACAATGTATAAAATGCTGGCCTGGAGTCAGAAAGATCTGAGCTGAAATCTAGCCTCAGTCACTTAACTAGTAGTCACACCCTAGGCAACAAATGTAATCTCTCCTAGCTTCGATGTCCTCATCTGTAAAACAAGGGTCATAATAGCATCAGGCTATACCCCAGACTTCCTCCATCATGCCCTGGTTCTTCATCCTGAAGCTACATTCCATCCCCCAATTTCATTTGTAGGGTGAAGGGCAGGAAGGGAGAAAGAGAACCTCATTGGGAATATTCAGTCTGGTTAGAGGATAAATGATAAGCTGAAACACATCCAAGAAGGGTGACGTGATATGGAGAAGATTGGACCCAACATAATAGGAATTGAATCTGAAGATGGTTAGCCAGGAGTAGAGGATATTTTGGGAGGATATGATAGCTCCTCGTGTGGATTTGAAAGACTGTCATTTGGAAGATGTGATTCTTCTGTTATATCCTAAGAATGGAAATAAGACCAAGAAGTGGAAGTGAAAGGGAGGAAGACTTTTGACTCAGTGTAAGGAAGATTATTCTAAAACTCAAAGAAGAACAAATATGAAATAGGTTGATTCAGAGGCATTGAGTTTTCTTTCACTAATTTTTACTTAGGGAATTACTTAGATCAGATAGGTAAGTAGGTAGATAGGTAGATAGATATAGAAATAGATGGAATTTATTTTTATTATAATTATTTAAGGGTGTGTTGATAAAGGTTTAACAACCAACTCTCCAGAAAAAAATGCATTCCTGTCACGCTTTATATTTAGTCTGCCTTATTGACATTTTCTCCAACACTTTCTTAAACGTAAACAATCAGCAAAACAATGAAAAGCCCTAATTTGATGTCCAAGATGTAAATTATCACACTGAAAATTAAACACTCTTCTGAGCCAGTATAAATTGACTCCAGCACATGCCTAACTTTTATTAACAAATATACCAAACACAAAATCGAAATAATGTAACACATATATTTATAACATAAAGTAATGATAATATTTGTTTGTTGCATTTTCTATTTTTTTGGTGTAAAATTTCTTAAAATATCGTGTCTAACACTGTTACTAATAATAGTTTTTTTAACTACTCATTTCTTCAATCTGTCCCTCTCACTATCTCAGCCTCCATTAAGAAAAATGTAAATAAATTAATAAATAAACAAAGCACTCAACAGATACATATTGATAATGCTTGAAAATGTATGTCTCTGCATTTTAAGTTCATTACCTCTCTCGCATTAGGTAAGTTACATGTTCCAACTTCACTTAGGTGGATTTGTGGTTGATTATGATATTAATGAGAGTCCTAACATTTTTAAAATTTGTGTTTCTCTATGGTATTATCATTGCATAGATTTTTCTACTCCCACTTTCTTTTCTCTGGATCAGTTCATAGAAATCTTCTCAGGTTCCTCTGAAACTGACCATTTCATTATTTTAATGACCCTCAAAATACAATTTCATTCCTATATTATAATTTCTTGGTGCTATTTTAATTTCCATTATTCCATTGTCTGCTATGACAAGATTTATTTTATAGCACTAGAATTTGAGGGTATTCAGTGAATAAAATGTTATTCCCTTTTATCCATTAAGAAGAATGCATATTTGAATAAATGAAGAATTTGAATTCTATATTATTTTAAAAGAAAAATATGTTATTCCTTTCAAATGCCTAAACACAGATGAATTAGATAAATATAAACACATACAATAATTGGCAATTGAGAAGACTTCCGTAGCTAGCAGAACATATGACTTTTTTTCAGCATACATGAAATCTTTCCAAGAATAACCTACTTATATATATCAAAGTTACCCTTGATAAAGAGATGAAAATTCAGGCTTTCTAAGATGATGCTCTAGGCTGTGCCACATCTTTTCAATCATACAAATGACTAAGAGAAATAGGAAATAAAAATATTACTATTATATGTTGATTGCAAAAAGACACTTAACTTGATAAAACAGAATGCATACTTAAATGCTTTCCTCTTCAACCAGGTGTCTCTCATGAGTATGTTAAGTGTCGTATAGAATTCTTTGATTGAATTCCAACCATGGAGATAAATTTTTTTTTTCCTTTATTTATTTTTAGTTTACCACACACGGTTCTACATAGTTTTGAGTTCCAGTTTTTCTCCCCTCCCTCCCCCCTCCCTCCCCAAGACGGCATGAAGTCTCATATAACTGTCATGTATAACTTCGCATTGAATTAATTTATGCTCTAGTCAAGTCGTGGAGAAGAATTTTGACCAATGGAATGAATCATGAGAAAGAAGAAACAGAACCAAAAAAACAAAACAAAACAAAAAAAAACCCCAAAACCAAAAACAAAAGAGAAGCAGAAAAGGCGAGCATGTAGTGTGCCTCAGTCTGTATTCAAACTTCGCAGTTCTTTCTCTGAATGAAGATAGCATTCTCCATCGTGAGTCCCCTGGAGTTGTCCTTGCCCCTTTAGGTTGCTGAAAGAAGCGCAGTATGTCAGGGTTGGTCCTCACGGAATCCACATATCTGTGGCTGTGCACAACGTTCTCCTGGCTCTGCTCCGCTCACTCAGCATTATGTCGTGTAAGTTTTTCCAGGTTGTTATGAAGTCTGCATCATCCCCATTTCTTATGGCACAATAGTATTCCATCACCTTCATATACCACAGCTTGTTCAGCCATTCCCCAATTGATGGGCATCCCTTTGCTTTCCAATTCTTGGCTACCACAAAGAGAGCTGCTATAAATATTCTTGTACATATGGGTCCTTTTCCCGCTTGCATGATTTCTTTGGGATACAACCCTAGAAGTGGTATTACTGGGTCAAAGGGTATGAACATTTCTATAGCCCTTTGGGCATAGTTCCACACCGCCCTCCAAAATGGCTGGATCAGCTCACAACTCCACCAGCAATGTAACAATGTTCCAATTTGCCCACATCCTTTCCAGCATTTATCATTCTCCTGATTTGTTATTTTAGCCAATCTGACAGGAGAGATGTGGTATCTAAGAGTTGTTTTGATTTGCATTTCTCTAATCAGCAGCGATCCAGAGCATTTTTCCATATGCCTGTAGATAGCTTTAATTTCTTCCTCTGAAAACTGCCTGTTCATATCCTTTGACCATTTCTCAATTGGGGAATGGCTTGTATTCCTATATATTTGGCTTAGCTCCCTGTATATTTTAGAAATGAGGCCTTTATCAGAGATACTAGTTGCAAAGATTTTCTCCCAATTTTCTGCTTCCCTCCTAATTCTTGTTGCATTGGCTTTTTTTGTACAAAAACATTTCAATTTGACATAATCAAAATTATCCATTTTGCATTTTGTAATGCTCTCTATCTCTTGTTGGGTCATGAATTCTTTACTTTTCCACAAATCTGATAAGTAAACTATTCCTTGCTTTCCCAAAGTACTTAGAGTATCAACTTTTACTCATGGAGATAAATTTAACAATCATCTAGAAGAAGAAAGAAAAAGGGGGAAGAGAAAGGGGGGCAGAGGAAGGAAGGAAGGGAGGAAGGGAGGGAAGGAAGGAGGAAGGAAGGAAGGAAGGAAGACTTAAGCACTTAGAAACCTGGGTTCAACCCTAGTCTATTCACATAGAACTCACATTTATTTGTGCTAAGGGTGGGTATACAAATACAAAAGCAAAGAGTTACTGTTCCAGTGGAGGAAATGGTGATAAGAGATGGTTGCATGGGGTCATGGTTTCCTCACTGCATCCAAGAACATTGGTAGATTTAATTTGATGATGGTTTATGCTTTCAGGATTCTAGAGGGAAAGGAGTTTGCAAAGAGGCTATGGAAGAGTAGGGAGGGAAATGAAGCATGGCTGTGGTTTCCCTGGAATGATGTTGGGGAAAGGCAGTCAGCAATTTGGAAAATGGAGCCCCAGGGCAGGATTTTCTCCAGGCAGTGGTTTCTGGAGAGGACTGCCAGGTGGTTGTTGTGAAGGTTACCAGAAAGGAGGGAGTAACTAGTTTTCAGTCTTACTTTGGAGGATAGAATTATCCAGCTGGTTCTCAATCCTTTTTTGCTCCGTCCTTCTTGCTGGATAAGGGAAAAAACTAATTCTTTTGCGGACTTTTTTTCTATCTCCTCTCTGAGTTGTAGTTTAGTTTTTAGTAAATTTTGAGTCTTGTCAAACACAAATAGAAATGAGGGGCCACTAATCCAAACATGGGGCAGCTAGGTGACATGATGGATAGAGACCCAGGACCAAAGTCAGGAAGACACCTGAGTTCAAATGTGGCCTCAGACACTTACTATCTGTGTGACCCTGGGCAGGTCAATTAACCTGTTTGCCTTGGTTTTTGCATCTGTAAAATGAGCTGGAGAAGGAAATGGCAAACCACTCCAATATCTTTGCCAAGATAACCTTAAGCTAAATAAGGTCAGAAAGTGTCAGATACAACTGAAAACAAGTGAACAGCAACAACAACAAATCTATAGATAGGGATGCCTGTAGGCCAGACAGCAAGCTGTGCATTTGACACTTCTGGGTTAGGATATGATCTTTATCTCTGCCCCCTACTCATGAAATAAGAAGATTTGTGCTCACCAAAAGATGCCATTAAAAAGGGGGTGGATGCCAAAATTTCATTGCTAGGAATTGTCATTAAGATGACTTCCATTCCTCACATCTTCTTCCATTTTGATTCTTAGAAAGCTTCCTGGGTCACCAAGAAGACCAATTGACCTGATCTGCCCAGGGTCCCACTGAGAGTCCATTTCAGAGAAGGATTGTAAAACAATTCTTCCTGATGCCAAACCTAGCCCTCCAAAACAAACATGCAAAAAATGTTAACAGCCAATATGTATATCAAGGTTTAAGCTTGCAAAGCACTTTACACATATCAACTCATTTGATCTTTACAACAAATCTGTGAGTCAGGTGCTATTACTAATTCCATATTACAGAGGCTAACAGAAGTTGTGTCTTTTTCTGGGTCACACAGCTAGTGAGTACATGCAGTAGGTTTCAAACTCAGATATTCCTGCCTAAGACTGACATGCTGTACACTGTGACAACTAGCTACCACTACACTACATTGATGAAATTTCATGTTTGAATCAAAAAGGATAGGGGAAAGGGAGGGAAAACATTTTTATCAGAGGCCAAAAAAGTGATTTTAAATAGATGAGGAGGTCTTCAATATACTTCTCTCTGTGGATGATATTCTGTTCTTTACATTCCCCAGAAAACACAGGGCAGCTTCTCAAAGAGATCCATAGATGAGAAATCATTCATCAAGTATTTATTAATCATCTACTCTGTAGCAAACATTGTGCTAAGCCCTGGAGGTACCAACACAAAGAGTGAAACAATCGGTGATTTCAAACACTCATAGGGATTCATTATCATTGTTGATGTGGTTGTTGTTATATTAGGATAGATGTGTACACACAGAAATATTATAGTAAACGCATGTCGACTTCGTGGGAGAGATTAATTACCTTAGCAGTTGGGAGAATTAGAAAAGACCTCAGGTTGGAGGTTACATTGGAGTTAAGCTTTGAAAGGATTTTTAAAAGGTGCTCATAAGGGATTAAAATATATTACTCCACAAAAGGGGGGGCAGGGAAGTAGATGAAGAATTCTTATTGTCTGAATAATGGCATGCCATTGGATGGGTAGCTTACTGAGTTAGTCTATCCGTATACCCCTCTTGGATGGGCATCGCAGATTTGCAATGAGCTGGTTCCAGAATGTGATAGGAAGAAGACTGTAGGTGGATTGCTTTTTGGAACTGGCAGCACTTACAATGATCCTTAGTGGTTTCTTGACATAAAATCTATCTTTTCAACAGACATATTCTCCTGGGGTTGCCACATAATTTGCACATCATGGAATATCCTGATCTCTGAAGAATCAAAATCATGGGTTCCCCAAAGAGCAGAGAGACACATTCTGGTGGTAATTAGGCTGTAGTGTATTATTGATGATGACTTTTATTCACAAAGGATTAAAACCATAACAATGAAAACAACAACCACAACCACAACAACAACAACATACAATCATCTCTAGGACCTGGGAGGGAGATGAGCCAGTCAAGTTTAAGTAGAAGCAAGGGATAAGTAATGGGTAGCACTAGTGTTATGCAGGTACCCAGAAGGTATGTGTGTATATGTGTGTATGTGTATGTACATATATGTGCATGTATACATGCATGTGTATATGTTTGTGTGTATATATGTGTGTTTATATGTATATATGCATGCATGTATATATGTGTACGTATGTGTATATCAACATGCATATGTATGTGTGTATATATGTATATGCTTGTGTGTGTATTTATATATTTATATGTGTGGTGTAGGTATTTAGTGTGTGTATATGTACACATGTGTGCACATGAATTGTGTGTTGTACATATATGTTTGTGTGTGTGTTTATATGTGGGGGTATACATACACACACCTATACCGCCATAGTAGTCTCCAGAATGTCGGAGAAATCCCTAATGGAAGACATATGGAAGGGCTTGGTGAAGAAATTCACAGTATGACAAGATGAGCAAGCCGGCATTTGGGAGAATAGAGAAAGTAACCAGTATCTTCTTCCATCGTCACTGCACTGCAAGAGGAGGTTGTTAAAATTCTTTATGTAAGTTATTTCCCATAATCCTCAAAACAGCCCTGGGAGGGGACTGGTATTATCTCCACTTTCCAGAAAAAAAGGAGCTAAAGCTAATAGAGAAGGAACTTGACCAGTGTCATATACAACCAATAAGTCGCTGAGCTGGAATTTAAATTTAGGTCTTTTAGACTCCAAAGGCACAACTCTATCCATGATATCCATCAAAGTGAGACTGCATGCAAATGAATATGAAAATAATTTATTCCTATAAGATTAAATAATTGTCTTTTCCCAGGTTCATTCTTATTAACTTATTCATCAATATTTTTTTCTTGGTTATACCAAAGGTGAGCTTCAGTCTCTCCCTTATCTGAGGGACCACAAATTCCAAATTAGCAGGGTCTGTATTAATTATGATTTATTTTATTTTAAAAAAATACGGTGTGTGTAGTGGGTACAGGTTGGCTCCTTAACGTTTTTAAACCTCAAAATCCTTAGCAAATCCTCTAATTACTTATCATCATGTTGTCTTGCCTTACAAAAAACAATTAATTTTTAAAAGTACCATAATCCTCTGCCTCTCAACATATGCCTTTTTTATTATTCAATAAAAGTAGGGGATGGTAAGTAGTTGCCTTAGTGTTTGTTACACCCTATTTTCTAATTACCTAAGTGAGTTTTTCATACTCCCTTTGAGTGTTTGGATATCCAGTGTAGGTTTTGGTTTTTGTTGTTGTGGTTATTTTACCATGTGTTCCCAGATGATGCCCACTTCTTTAATCCATGAAAGCCACACAATGTGGAGGCTTCCATTAGGATGTCACTCAAGTTTATTTAGCACACATTCACTAGTTATTAGAATAATAAATAATATTTGACAATGAAGTTTTCAAAATTTTGTTCCCTCAATTAATTCAATATGAAGATGAAAATGAAAGGGATGTAACTGAAAGAAAGAAAGAAATCATGGATTGAAAATATCTGGCTCAGCAAATTAATTTGGAGGGTAAAAAAAATATAATTGCTTAGGCACATTTGTGTCCACAGAATCAATGGTGACAATGATAGGCATTTTTACATAGTTTATCAATCAAGCAACAAGCAATTATTAAGTGTCTACCATGTGCCAGACACCAGAAGCACAAAGAATGAAACCATACCTGTCCTTACAGAGCTTATAATGATTTGTGGCTAGTTAGACAGGGTGTGTTTTTCATAGACAATTAAGTAGGTGAGAAAACAAGGATGCACTTGGATTATGATCACTTTGCCACCCACATCTTCATCATCTTCCAGCTGCTTTGCCTTGCTCACCTCTTGTCTAATGCTACACCACAGAGATAAGTGTTTAAAGCAATTAAACTAGAAATATATTACTTTGATGTCCTTGAATGAATACAAGCATTATGAATTGAATGTGAAGTGGCAACCGGTTCAGAACTAGTTAAATCAACTTAAATCAACAAATATTATTCAGGTCCCTACAATATGCAAGGCACAATGGGAATAAAATCTCAATGGAAAGTGGGAATGAGATGAAGAATGAAAACATTATGATTGAGGGTGGGGATGGCAAGTGATTCTCCACCTGAAGTAACAGTTGGACAGTACTGACAAGTAAGAGGGCTGGGAAATGGTTCATTGAGAGAAGTGAGGATGTGGGTATTGAGTAGCATTTGGCACTTAAAATGAAAGGTGATATTGCGAAATGGAGAAGGAATGAATGTGTGGGGGGAAAAGTGTTGGCTGTAGGTCTTAGGGAAAGAATTTGGGGTGAGGGTGAAGTGGAGCTCCCAGATATAAAGTATAGATAGCTTCCTTCTAGAAAAGAGTATTGGGGATTGGAACAATGACTGAGGTCTGTGAAAAATATTTGAAACCCAAAGGAGAGTATTATTGGATGTTTTGTTTTTTGCCCCCTCCAAAGCCTACAGTCTCTGATTTGAAGTTTCTTGGATCCTTAAGAGAAGAGTATTGAGTTGGAAATTACATACTTTCTAAGAATATGGTCATGATTGGGGGGGGGATATAGAATAAATCTAGGTAAGAAGTAAAATGAAAAGTTAAGAACATAGAAATTAACTATCCTTGGAGGTTGTTTGAATTAGATGTAAGTCAATCTACCTCAGAAATTCTGTGATTCCCCCCCCCCCTCTAATCTTAGAGTAATTGTTGGTCTCTAAGAATGCAATAATTAAAAGTTGATATCAACAGACCACTACTTCACTAGCATCAGATTTCTCTTCAATAATATAGATTGTAATAGTCTATAATTTAGTAGATGTCTTAGGGAGTTGACTCAGATTCAGAAAAAAAAATTTATGTGATTTGCTCAAAGTCACATAATAAATGCCAGAGATGGAATTTGAATTCCCAAGTCCAAGTCTATCCACTGAATCATCCTCTCATGGTAAAACAAAACTTTGTTACATGAAAAAAATATATATATGTAACATAAAATATTTCCTATGTTATATGAAATTTATATTACATAAATAATATATTTATACTATATATCTTATATATAATATAAAATATATAGGTGTATATGTATATATATACATATAATATAATAAATGTGCCTATATAGGCAACATTCATGTGGGATGGTATGTATACGTACATCCACATACATGTCGTAGACAATCTCCCCTAGCAGCCAGCAATGATGTAGTTTCTAGGCACTGATCACATTATCTTAATTAAAATGGTAATTGCATTGAAGGGGGAATAAGACACCAGTATTTTCAGGATTATAGGTGTAGGCATAGATGGGTCTTTAGGAGTTAGCTAATACAACCACGTTTTCTTAAAAATCTGGTAACTGTGTGATAGAGAGGAAAGGTTTAGTTAACACAGGCAGAGCCAGGATTCAAATCCAGATCTTGTAAATTCAGCTCCCTTCTCCCCACAATACTCAATATGCTTAATACGATCATGGGCATTTCAAAGGTGTCAAGAACAGAGGTGAAGAAATGAGTTTAGGAAAACAACTTTCAGATGGAAAGAAATCTGTAGGATTTGTCTCCAGGAGAAGAGATGAACAAAATTAAATGGAGGGAGGAAAATGCTGAGACTCATAAAGGAAACAAATTAGACTAGAACATTGAGACCTAGATGGAAGATGAAACTCTTGAGGAACCATCATTAGGACATACCCTGTGATCTGCTATTTTAATTGTAAGAATGGTTCTGTGGCTTCATTTCCAACCTCTTACAGGGTCTCCCAGAATTTCCATGTGAAGCTGTTGCTTGGGGTCCGCAGGAAATAGCCCCAACCTAACCGCCCCTCTGAGCTCCCTGGCTCAGTGCTCAAAAAACATTCAAAGCAGCTGAGCTCAATAACCACAGAATAATGACAACTCTTTCTGCCTCTGTTTCTCTGTCTCTGTCTCTTTGTCTCTCTCTTTCACACACACACACACACACACACACACACACACACCCATAGAATTAAAAACAGAATAAAGAAAGGGGAAAAAAGTCACATTTTAAGTCGATTTTCCAGATATCACAATAAATCTAGTACTGGCAAGAAACCGGTCTACTTTCATTAGGTCTGTGTGAAGTTAGAAGCAACTGAAACCGCTTGTAATTGCACTAATAATTCACAGTCACACTTGAAGTCAACCTTGTCCTTGGTCATTAGGCTTGTTGGCAAAGAATTCATAGGTCTGGACCAGCTTGTACACAGGCCATCACTTGCCAGAGTGAAAGGGGCAAAGGCTGTTTTTCAACAAGCACTTGTAAATGAGATTTTTCCAGAAAGGAATGGAGAAATGGTGAGAGAGGCTAACCAGGACGACCTGACCTGGATTTGACTCCCCAACTACATGCAGGTTGGCTATGCATCCAGCAATCTGTCACTTGGCTTGTTTGAGACTCAGTTTTCTAATCAGTAAATTGGAGATAATAATACATATCAGAGGAAGGGGGGCTTAGGAGAGTGGGAGCTGGCCTCAGTCAGAGAGAACTGGGTTCATTATAGCTAATGTCTGGGTGACTTCCAAGAAAGTTGTTTAACCTTTAAGCAACACTGGCAATTACCGAAAAATATAAATTTTCCAGCAGGTGTTTGTTTACACCAGGACCCATTTTCTTTACTAGGTTTTCCTATCCTTGACACTTTTCCTGATGCCAGTGAAATCATAAGTCCATTCCCCAAAATTAAAAAAAAATGCCTCTCAGAGACGATCTCATAGGATAATCATTAGGCTCACATGTGAGACTGTAGACAAAGTGGTTTGTAAATCACTAAATAAAGGTCAGTTGTGTTTAGGGGAAACTCAGCAGCAGGTACCTTGCTTTTATTCAAGGCTGTATTGAAACTGAGGTTGCATGAGCTGTGTTAAGAGAGATGGCACATTAGATCTAGTCCTTTCCATGAGCAAATGTGACATGTTCAAAGAAGAGTTTCATGTGTCTGAGCTTTTAGGACCTTGCTTATGATGAATCCTTCAGATTGTAATGCCAGGGTGTCTCTATCTAGATGACTGAAATACTATGTATATGGAAGAGCTAGAGCATTGCAGGGCAGGAGTGGTGTTGGTTGGGAGGCAGACAGAGAATTGTCCCCTTCTTTTATCAAGCTATGCTGGAGCTGGCCAATCCTGCAGCTGCCAGAACGCAGTGCTCAGGAGATGAGGCTGCCTCACTGAATTGTCTGGGCTCGCCTTTTCCCATTCATCTAACCTTCTCTTGACACAATCCAAATGCCATCTGCTGCCCTCTCTCAGCTCTAGATTTTGAACATCTCTCAGAGTCTATTGGTATCTTAATTGAACATTTACCATAATTCAGCCATGAAAACAAGCGCTGGTAAAGGTGCCCACAACAACAATGGTGGGTTGGAGGTGGGTGATTTGGCAGGGCAGCTAAATGAGAATGAAGCAATGAGCCTAAAGGGAATTTATTACATTTTGGCCTCTTTTAATCTGGATTAACAAGGAAACATTGTATGGGAACATTGCCATAGACAGATGTTTGTATTCAGATAACCTAATAAGAGTGAATGAGGACAGTACAAAAAGATTAAAATGACCAAGATGTGTGGGAGAGGGCATAAAAGTGATTGATAGTTTATTTAAAAAAAATTGGCCAAATATATATATTTTGACAGGACTGGATTTGAAACTTACTTGCATGATTTCCTTAAATCTGGAGAAAAAAAATGTACCTTACTACGATACCTCATTGGTTATCATGAACACCCACAACTAATAGCTAAGAGCTGTATAACTAAGAGCTAAAACTCTAAAGTTTGCAGATGATGTTACATACATTATCTCACTCACTCCCCACAACAACTCAGGGAGGGTTAGTGACTTGACAAGGGTTCCACAGTGAATAAGTATCTGGGGCACGATTTGAACTCAGATATTCCTGACTCCAAAGCCAGCCCTCTATCCAATGCACTATCTACTGGGGGTGAGGAACCTGTGGCCTCAAGGTTGCATGTGGCCCTCTAGGTCCTTGGCTGTAGCCTTTTAACTGAGTCCAAAAGGCGTCATGCAACATAACGGAGAAAGCTCTTCATCTGCAATTAGTTCAGATCCCTCCTTAATCCTGAAATCTTTCCTATGTGACCCAAAACAAGTCACTTAACATCTGTGAATGTGAGTTTCCTTTTCTATAAAATTGAGCTTATAATCATAGCATTGACCTTCCCGGACTATTGTCAGGATGAACTGAAGTAATGCGATGTAAGGTGCTTCGCAAACCTGTAATCACTGAAGAAGTGTGAGCTGTGGTGACGACATTATTTGTGGTGGTAGCATTGAGATGTATCCTACTTAAAGCAAAGCTCACAGAAGAAAATAGAGAGTTACTTAAATAATAATATAGAAAATGTTTATTTGCTTGTCTTCGCTTTACAGTAGAATTCTGTAAATATTAGCTTTCCTGTGGGAAATTCCTAGGAGCATTGATTTAGCACTGGAAGGGACCTCAGAAGCCATCTAGTCCAAGTCTGCACAACATAGGGATTTCAGCAGACAGCGAAAAATGTAGGGTTACCGCTGTGCACACTCCTGTTTGTCACATGACCCGCAGCAACCAACCATCTTCAGTCTGTCTCTAGTCTAATTTATCTGCAACCAGAAAAAATTTAGCCCATTTTAATTTCGGCCCCCCTACCCACAGCCGGATTGTGCAGGTCTGATCTAGTCTAACAGGTTCATTTTACAAATGAGGAAACAGACACTCAAAAATTTTGTGTGATTTGTTCACACTTCAACCAACAACTTTTTGGCTGACTTAAGACTTCTGGGGGCCCTTCTGGTTCTTTATCATGTTATTTTAATTGGATAATTTCATTATCCTTATTATTTTAATCCTCTTCTGAATTTCATACCTAACCCCCACCTCCCACCCCCATAAGTGACATCTACTAATGTAAATGGAAAAGAAGCTTTCAGAGCCCACCCAAAAATCTGTGTCCTAAGGTGATGTTTTTTTCAAGTTTAGTTGTTTCTTCTAGTCAGACTCTGTCTGAAACTATTCCCCCATTTCTGCAGGATGTGGAGTGTGACATACTGTGTCCCAGGGAAGTGAAGCATACATAATGCATGAATCTTTGGGAAGATCTGAGCCTTGGAATACACAATTACTTTCTGGATTAAAATGGAAAGACACATTTGCGAGCACCTTCAAGTTGTCCCCTTCTTCACCACCCCCCACCCATAAAATATTTGTTTGCCTTTCTAATTTCAATAATTAACAAAGGGATTAATTTTTTTTTTCTTTTGCCTTTGCTTTATCTTCCAATTCCAGGAGTGAGGTCAGCACCCTGCAGCTCCGTGGAAAATGCCATTAGAGCAACTTCCAAATTCAAAGTTATAGCCTGTGGCTACACAGCAAGCAGATGCTAGAATGCTGCTGCTGCCACACCAATGGGCCTGGCCTTCTACTGGGGGGACTTGAGCTCTTCCATCTCTCCCCGCCCCCCACCCCCAGCTCTCTTGGTTCCATGATTCTCTAAGAAAAGAAGAGGAGGATAGGGAAGGCAAGTAGTTCTTCATTAGCATGAGAATAAAAACCAAAAGCAACAGGGACTCTCTCTTCATTTGTTAAGCCCTTGGACTAAGAAAGAAGTCCGATCTGGCCCGAGGAGCTGGAACTGCCTGGGCCTTGGGGCAGGACATTGTTGTTAAAGGCGAATGGGAGGGCCAGGGGGCAGTGTTGACTAAGGAAGGCTGAGGAGTCTTTGGAGGAGCAAGCTCCAGGTGCCACTTTTACTAGTTCCCTCTCTTCACTTCCTATTTATGGGAAAAATCAGCTCAGAAACTCAATAAGATAATTAGCACTAACATATTGCTTTAAGTTTTGCCATTTCATTCGTTTTTCAATCATGCCTGACTCTCTGTGACCTCATTTGAGGCTTTCTTAGCAAAGATACTGGAGTGGTTTGTCATTTCTTTCCTCTAGTGTATTTTACTGATGAGCAAACTGGGTGCTAAGTGGCTTTCCTAGGGTCATACAGCTAGTAAGTGTCTGAGACTGGATTTGAACTCATGGAGATGAGTTTTCCTGACTCCAGGTCTAGACACTGTACCCACTGCACCACCTAGTTGCCCAACGTTTGCAAAACACTTTACAAATATTATTTCATTTTTTTCCTCAGAGGACAATTCTGGCCAGTGGGTATGATTATTTCCCCCATTTTATAAATGAGGAAATTTGAGATAAGTGATTTAAGTATCTAAGGCAGTATTTGAACTCAGATCCTTCTGACTTCAGGTCCAGCACTCAATCTACTGTTCCATATAACTGTAGTTCTTACTTTCTCTTCTCTAAGGTTTCCTGTTGAACTGTGCTTACCACCCCGTCTTAATTAACGCCATGTGGGAAAGGTGTTGGGCAATGTGATAATATTCAAAAGAGTGCCATATTTGGATTCAGAAGCCTTGAGTTCTAATCCTGGATCTATTACATGTTAATTTTGTGACCTTGGATAGGTCACAACTTCTCTGGGCTTCAGTTTCTTCCACTTTAAAATGAAGAAGTTGGATTAGATGGCCTCTGGGAGGTTACATGGGGCAGCTAGGAGGTACCATAATGCAAAGAGCTGTGGGCCTAAAGTCAGGAAGACCTGAATTCAAATCTAGCCTCAGACACTTATAACTGGGTGACCCTGGGAAAGTCACTCCACCCTGTTTGCCTCAGTTTCCTCATCTGTCAAAATGAGCTGGAAAAGGAAATGATTAAACACTCCAGGATCTTTGCCGAGAAAACCCCAAATAGGGTCACAAAGAGTCAGATGCAACTGAAACAACCAACAACACCTACAATAACAGCAACACTAGGTTATATGTCTTACCAAAGTTCTCACAGGGGAGTGAATGGCAGTAGCAGAATTCAAACCCAAGTCCACTGACTCTAAATCCCATGTTCTTCCCACTACATCACTGCTGCCTTTCTAGGACTGAGTCTGTAAGGATCCTTCACGCTCTAAATAGATTATCCTAATAGAATTTGATTAAAATAGTTCATTGTTTTTCTTTTAAACACTCTTTACATATAAATGGACTAATTCATTTACTAAATAGCTTCATGACTCTGAACTAACAGTCTGGGGCCAATCCATCTTATTGCCCAGTAAGATGTGAGAGGACTCTGCAACCAGCTAGCTTGATGAAGGATGGAAGATACCTTAGAAATGATTGATTCCAAAACTAGATGTGGAAACTGAGGCCCAGAGAGGTTAAATAAATTGTCCATAGTCATAAAGTAATATGAATATGGGAATGAAAAAGCATTGGCTGGGTACTTCCTGTATGCCAAGCACTATGGTTAAGTGCTCAGCGTTCAAATGCCCTCCAGGATCTTGGATTCTAGTGGGGCAGACAATACCTAGGATGGAATGAAGACCAGGAAAGGGGGTTTGGGACAGGGAAGGTGCAGAGATGGTGAATGAAGCCAAAGTGTAATAGATTGACTCTGCTTCTCAGTAATGGTAGTCTTAACAACAGTAGTAGTATTAACTATATAAAGTAGTATTAACTATGTAATAGTAGCATTAGCATTGATTTTAATTTTAATAACCAATACTTAGCATTTGTATAGCAATTTAATAAAACACTTTATATATTATCTCTTTTGATTTTTATAACAACTCCATGAAATATGGTCTATCATTATCCCTATTTTTACATACTTTACATAGATACGTATTTATTTTATAAATGAGGAAACAGGCTATAAGAAGATAAGGGACTTGCCCAGGTTTATAGTTACTACATGTCTGAGGAAGAATTATAACTCAGGCCTTCTTGACTTAACTCCAACTGCACCATCTAGCTTCCTTACTACTCCCAGGGCAAATGCGTAAGAGGCCAGCGCTGATATAGAGGGAGGAGTTGTTGTTGTCGTTGTGTCATTTCTAGTCATTCTGATTCATCATGACCCCACTTGGGGTTTTCTTGGCAAAGATGCTGGAATGGTTTGCCATTTTCTTCTCCAGTTTGTTTTCCAGATGAGGAAACTGAGGAAAACAGGGTGAAGTGACTTGCCCAGAGTCACAAAGTTAGTAAGTGTCAGAGGCCAGATTTGAACTCAGGTCTTCCTGACTCCAGGCCTGCAGCTCTATCCACTGGGACACCTAGCTGCCCAGAGGAGATAATAGCATGGCACAAAGATGGCCTGTGAGAACCAGCCTGTGTGGTGGGTCTTCATTGTCCTAGAAATGTTGAAGGCTCTCCACTCATAAACCCATTCCCCCAGGGTAAGAGCTGAATATCCTCCTGAAAGGAGACTTGAGCACAGTCCAAAGCAGGCCAAAAAGGTAGTAGGGGGCAGAATTAGAATTTAAACCCAGGTCCTCTGCCTTTAAATTCAGAACACCATTACACTGCCTCATGCTTTCTACTAAAAGATATCCTATCCCCAAAGGTAACATTTGTTTGTTTTCTTCTACTTGGAGTTCTGAGTGAGTTCTGCCAAAATTCAGGAGAAATGTTTTAATGGAGGTTAGATGGGAAAAATAATACAAATCAAAAATGAGAATCACGGTCATAGGGTCAGAGATACAAAGCTATCAGTGAACTTAGAACTCCTTTTTATCAACAATTAAATGAAGGGAGTCAAAGAATAAATCATGGAAACAAATTAATAATTATGATAACACATATCACTTTTTGTGATGGCAAAGAATTGGAAACAAAGTAGATGCCCATCATTTGAAGAATGGCTAAGGAAATTGTGGTACATGAATATAATGAAATATTACCATGTTGTAAGATATAACTGTAGGTGATGGATACAGAGAAGCATGGAAAGATCTATATGAACTGATCCATAGTGAATTAAGCAGAGCCAAGAAAACAATATACCCTATAATTACACCAATGTAAATGAAAAGAACAGATGCCAAAAAACTAAGAATGATTATAAAACAGCAAAAAAAAATATGAAGGTCAAGCATGGCTCAAATGAAGGGATGTGGGAGAACACTCCCAACCCATCCTTCTTGAAGAAGGGGAGCCCGCAGGTGTCAGCCATTGCACATGTTTTTGGACTTTTCCAATGTGTTTTATTCAGTTATGTTAAATTGTTTCCTCTTATTTTTCTCTCTTCCTTCTTGTTTTGTCTGTCTTTTAAAAAATACTATTTTTACATCTCTCTGGAAGAAGGATGAGGAATACTAGGGATAATTGTGATGATGTAGAAAGAGAAGACACCAATAAAAACTTGGTTTTAAAAGAAGGGGTTGGATAAATGACTCTTACCACTCTTTCCAGCTTGACATCTATAAGTTTATGATCCAATCCTACCCTTTATTTTATAGATGAGGAAAATCTAATCCTGTCTATATTAAGAGAGCTGTCCAAGGTAAATAGTAAATGCCAGAACCAGGAATTGAACCTATGCCCTCTGAAAACAATTATAAAATCCTTTGTTACTTATCAATCAACTCAGTTATGCCATAGGTTTATTGAAGTCCCTTGTATTTTAGAGACTTACTAAATTAGTGACTCATAACATAAGAGGATACAAGCATGTTAATTTCACTCCTCTCATACTCATCATTGCTAAAGAGGGGCTCTACCATATTTTGAAATAAGTCTTCTGTTGATAAAATATGATTCAGCACCACAGGAAGGTCCACAGGCTTAAGTCACCATTGATCTTACAGACTCCTATGCAATTACCTCTTTTAATAAAAAAAAAAAGCGCCGATGATGACACCTTTGACAAGCTTTGGGGGGCCAAATCATTATGTAACCTATATTGTTTGGCCTGTTTAATATAAAGACTACTTGATATATATGGTATAGATTCAGGGAGAGAAGGGATGTGAAGGTACCCAGCACTGAGGAATGATTTGGCGTCCAGAATGTCAAGATCAAAGCCAGGATGGGAGTAAAGGTTGCCCCTCCTAGGCCCCTCTAAAAAAAATGGAGGCTCTGAGGCCTGAACAATGGGAGAAAAGAGCTGAGCTAAGAGAGAGGGATATTCCAGTGCGAGAAGGCCACATGGATAGGTCGATATTCCAGGCCAAGGAGGCTCCGTTTGCTAAGGGAAGTACCTGAAAGAGACAGCAGCTGAAGCATGGCTTTGAAGGTTGGAAAGTCAGGAGCAGAACCAAGAGAGGAAGGTAACATTTACTTACTATCACTGCTTTAGATCACTTAACAAATGTTGGCTACACAAACAACCATAATGAATAGCTAATAAAATGGTCAAAATAAGCAATACAAGAAGTTAAAGCAGTTATTCAGATTAGTATAAGCCAAAGAATACATAAGAGTAAATGAGCTCTTTTAAGAGCAAAGTAATATTTCAGTCCAACCCAGGAGAGAAGGGACAATCACACTGGGGGCGGGCGGGGGGGGGGGGATGGCAAATCCATTCTTAATAGCCTTTAGGATTGCAATGGTCAGGAATAAAGGACCCTGTCAGGGGCTGGCTCCCACATATCTGTGGCTTCAGGAAGGTCTTTTCTCCTCCTTTCAAAGATCTGTACTTGGCCCTCTTAAGCAGATCTCAACATCCTCCATTCACCACACTCTTCCATAAGCAATACAGGGTGCAGTTGGCTCAAACATCTCTCAGCCAATCCAGAATCATATAAATATCTTCACATACAGGCAGTACAGCTTACTGTGTGTTAGGGCTGTCCTTCAGGTTGTTATCAATCAGAATAGCAGAAGGTGTTATAATCAAGATCTTTTTTCAAATAGGAAAGAAAGGAACACCAGGCTCAGCATTAAGATTAGATAGATAGATAGATAGATAGATAGATAGATAGATAGATAGACAGACAGACAGAGATAGACAGGGGAGGGAGGGGGAGAGAGAGAGAGAGAGAGAGAGAGAGAGAGAGAGAGAGAGAGAGAGAGAGAGAGAGAGAGAGAGAGAGAGAGAGAAATGATTAAAAAAAAGGCTTCAGCTGCATTCAGGAAGGCAAGTGTGATGAAGTTTTCTCACAGAGATCTGCATGGAGTGGGAACTTTTAAGCTGCATCTGTAGAGTGAGCATCTTGTCCTACCCTGAGCTCTGATTAGTTCACTGAGTAGCACAGGTGCTATCTCAGCTGGAATGGTGCAGTTTGGAATAGATAAGTGCTGAAATTTGTCAACAATCTGGAGACGAGTCAAGAAAGAGAAACTGAACTGCTTTGGTGATGCTAGGGATCAGATCATAAACTAAGGCAAGAGAGAAAAAACAGATGCTCATCACTATAACTCCTTTCAAAAGGGGAAATAGTAAATCTGACTGTAGCAGTTATGTACTGTATATAGACATAAGTCTCAGAATATTATGGAGTAGATACTGTCCATAGAGAATGTGAGGGATTAATGTAAGCCAAAGACTAGGGTTTCTCGATCAGAAATCCTGTTCACTCAGGTGGGTGTTTTGGGAGTGGTTATTGGAAAAGCTGGAATCAGCTTTAATGTTTATTCCTTTACAACAGTGGTATCAAACTCAAATTAAAACAGACTATAAACCCTACATAAGGATTCCTGCCAGCTGCATATTGACTTAGAAAACAACAAATTTACATTGTATTTTATTGTATTTTTATTTATTTTGTTAAATATTTCCCAATTATGTCAAATTGAAATGTTTTTGTACAAAAAAAGCCAATGCAACAAGAATTAGGAGGGAAGCAGAAAATTGGGAGAAAATCTTTGCAACTAGTATCTCTGATAAAGGCCTCATCTCTAAAATATACAGGGAGCTAAGCCAAATATATAGGAATACAAGCCATTCCCCAATTGAGAAATGGTCAAAGGATATGAACAGGCAGTTTTCAGAGGAAGAAATTAAAGCTATCTACAGGCATATGGAAAAATGCTCTGGATCGCTGCTGATTAGAGAAATGCAAATCAAAACAACTCTTAGATACCACATCTCTCCTGTCAGATTGGCTAAAATAACAAATCAGGAGAATGATAAATGCTGGAAAGGATGTGGGGAAATTGGAACATTGTTGCATTGCTGGTGGAGTTGTGAGCTGATCCAGCCATTTTGGAGGGCGGTGTGGAACTATGCCCAAAGGGCTATAGAAATGTTCATACCCTTTGACCCAGTAATACCACTTCTAGGGTTGTATCCCAAAGAAATCATGCAAGCGGGAAAAGGACCCATATGTACAAGAATATTTATAGCAGCTCTCTTTGTGGTAGCCAAGAATTGGAAAGCAAAGGGATGCCCATCAATTGGGGAATGGCTGAACAAGCTGTGGTATATGAAGGTGATGGAATACTATTGTGCCATAAGAAATGGGGATGATGCAGACTACATAACAACCTGGAAAAACCTACACGACATAATGCTGAGTGAGCGGAGCAGAGCCAGGAGAACGTTGTGCACAGCCACAGATATATGGATTCCGTGAGGACCAACCCTGACATACTGCGCTTTTCTCAGCAACCTAAAGGGCAAGGACAACTCCAGGGGACTCACGATGGAGAATGCTATCTTCATTCAGAGAAAGAACTGCGAAGTTTGAATACAGACTGAGGCACACTACATGCTCGCCTTTTCTGCTTCTCTTTTGTTTGTGTTTTTGGGTTTTTTTTTTTTTTGGTTCTGTTTCTTCTTTCTCATGATTCATTCCATTGGTCAAAATTATTCTCCACGACCTGACTAGAGCATAAATTAATTCAATGCGAAGTTATACATGACAGTTATATGGGACTTCATGCCGTCTTGGGGAGGGAGGGGGGAGGGAGGGGAGAAAAACTGGAACTCAAAACTATGTAGAACCGTGTGTGGTAAACTAAAAATAAATAAAGAAATTTATTTAATTAAAAAAAAAATTTCCCAATTATATTTTAATCAGGCATGGGTCTGCTTTGGGAGTGTTAGCTACGTGTTTGACACCTCTCTGCTACAAAGTTTGTATCTCAGACCCATAATAAATGGATACGGAAATAAGTCTTGGGCAGGTCAAGTGAGTGTGGTTTAAAGGCAAATGCAACAGGCTTAACGGTCTATGTAGTAGGAGGGAGAAAAGACAGGAGGATGGACAAAAGAAACTGAGTCACCTTCCAAAAATTTATTCAATAGAAATGTATTAAGTACTTAGTATATTCAAACCCTTGTGTTAGGTACCAAGAATGACAGGCAAAAAATAAAAATAAAAAACAGTATCTGCCATCAAGTTGCTTATATTCTACTTGGGAGATTTTCTAATCATGATTGTTGGAATTATTGGTACCTCATACTTAACCTTTTCAAAATGGAACTCACATCCTTGCACCCTCAGCATACATTTTTCTTTTAAATTTTCTGATATTTGTAGTGGGCACCATCATGCCCCTGGTCACCCAAGTAAGAATTTCTGGAGTAATTAATAATTTTACTTGACTTCCCTCTCTTACATGGATTCTCTCTTCCACATGTCAGTCTGTTCAGCCCAGTTGTGTCCATTGAACATCCATAATCTCTGTCTTTGGTCTAGGATAAAATCTGAATTATTTTTCCTTGGGGTTATGAGAAAAGTATAGAAACCAGTCCAACAATTCGGTTCAATTCAATGAGCATGTATTAAGCATCTACGATGTGCAAATACTGCCTGATCATGAGAATACAAAGATAAACATGAAATCTAGCATTCTGAGAGCTCATATTGTGCTAGGGTGGAGGAGACCACATCATGTACATGAGTAATTGTAATAGGAGCTAATTAAGAAGGAAGAGAGTATCAACAGCTAGGGAACGGAGGATGAAATGGAACTATTGCTGAACCTTAAAAGAAAATAAAGATTTTGAAAATGAAGTGAAGAGAGTCACCATTCCAATCGGAGAAGATGGTTTTCAAACTCACTAAGGTAGGAAATGGAATTCTGGGTTCAGAGAAACATAGGTCTGTTTGACCGTAATGTGGAGTGCATAAAAGTGAATAATGCAAAATACCATTGGAAAAGTTGGTTGGAGCTATATTGGGGGGTGATGGAGAGAGCCATGTACCATAATTATAAATTTGTATTTTATTCTAGAGTCACTAGGGAGCCACTGAAAATTTTTGAGCAGGAGATTAATATGGTTTGATCAATACCTTAAAAATATTTTGGCAGCTATGTAGAAAACAGATTAGATATGAAAGGATTGAAACTGGATAAAATTTAGGATGTTCTTACCATGAGACTATATGACAGGACCTGGACAAGTGACAGTATTAAGTTGGAAAAAAAGAAAGGAAAGGGATGTCAGAGAGATTATGGATGTTCAATGGACACAACTGGGCTGAACAGACTGACATGTGGAAGAGAGTATCCATGTAAGAGAGGGAAGTCAAGTAAAATTATTAATTACTCCAGAAATTCTTACCTGGGTGACCAAATATCAGGAAATTTAAAAGAAAAATGTATTCTGAGGGTGCAAGAATGTGAGTTCCATTTTGAAAAGGTTAAGTATGAGGTACCGATAACCCAGACATTATTACAATATTTAATTATTAATTACCACCTATTAATAGTGAGGGAGCTAGGTGGCACAGTGGATCGAGCATTGGCTTGGAATTAGGAACTCACATCCAGTCTCAGATGCTTATTGGCTATATGCTGCTGAGCAAGTCACCTAACGTCTCCGTGCCTCAATTTGTTCATCTGTAAAATGGAGGTAATAGCAACTATCTTCCAGGGTTGTTATGAAGATATGATATTTATGAAGCATTTTGGAAGCCTTAAAGTATTATATATAAATACTGTCTATTATCATTAGTTATAATGATTTATTTTGAAACATGTTATCTTTATTGATGTTTATTGGGCAGTTGAGGATGTGGGTCCAGAGTTCAGAAGAGAGAGTAGACCTAGATATGAAGCAGATGATGAAGAAGAAGGAGGAGAAAGAGAAATAGGAGAAGGAGAAGAAGAAGGAAGAGGAGGAGGAGAGGAGGAGGAGGGGAAGGGGAAGGGGAAGGGGAAAGGGAAGAGAACGGAAGAGGAAGAAGAAGAAACAGTGGGAAGAGGAGGAAGATGGGGAGGAAGAAGAGGAAGAGTGAGGAGGAGGAGGAAACTGAGGAGGAGGAGGAGGAGAGGAATATGATGATGTTGAGTGATCTCAGGCTCCTCTGCATAGTGAGTTAAGACTGAGTAGAAGAATGTAATCAGTTGCCTTGGCAAATATTAATGGTTATTGCAAAGGATATGATTCAGAAAGACTACTGACATGCTTTATGAATGCCAAAGATAATGTTGGAGACATTCCCTATTTTTATTAAATTATTAAGCTAACTTGTGAACTGACAGTCTAGTTACATTTGTAGCTCCCCCAAAGATCAGAAGTGCAAGGAAGCCCTACAAAGGTCACTTAAAATAAATATCCCTCACCCCTGCCCTGCCAGTCCCAATACCATTATTAATAAATGTGAGCTAGCTGACACTTTTTCTTCTAAAATTTTACTTGTTCTTTACTCTGAAATCACACTTTTACACAGCACTTTAGGGTTCTGAAAGATTCTTTCCGCACAGAAACTAAGATGAGTTTTCATTATTATTGCCCTTTTATGGACGCGATAACCAACACATACACATACACAATGACTTGCTTTCAGTCAGACGAGTTAAAAGCATCAGAGGCAGGATCCAGTTCTTCATGACCCCAAACCCAACAAATTATCAAATAAAACAGAAAAAGTTCTTGAACAAGATTGTCCGGGTTGCTCCACACGAATTACTGATCAACTGAGATACAGAGAAGATCATAGGAGATTTCTTGGTGTGCTGTATGTTTAATTTTCTTATTTAGTCTACCCAAGAAAATATCACTGAAACATCTTAATTTCAGGAGAAGTAGAAGGGATCATTTGCCATAGTTAAGAGAATAATGAGATTAGAGTGAAGAAAACATGGGTTCAAATCCCTCCATAATTTTGGTAACTGACTGGGAACATACCTTTTTAGTTCTCTGAAGCTGAATTTCTTTACTTGCAAAATGAGAAAAAAAATATAGATTCTTCTAAGAAATTTGATAATAAAAAATGCTTCTCATGTTTAAAAAGTATGTAAATGACAATTGTCATTATTTTATTTTAAAATAACAATATCCTGAAGAGGTCTTTGGTTAGTTTAATGGCAACTTTTTATTGCTATGTGTTCATAGTAGCTGAACATAGAGTCAGAACTCTTGTTGATTTTAACTAAGTGAGACAGTAAGTTAAGAATAAGGTCTTAAGGGATCCTATAATAGTTTGTTCAGTGGAAATGAGTGAAGGAAATAAAACCCAAATCCACATGGTCCCTGATTTTTCCTATCCCTAGGCATTTCACTGCTTTCCTCCAATATATGGAGAAGTTGGTTCATTTAAGCGTTAAGTTCCACCATCATATAATTAGAGCTAAAAGAAAATTCAGAAGCCATCAAGACCATCTCTCTCATTTTACAGTTGAAAAAACAAAACCAAACCCAACAACAACTAAGATTTAAGGCCCCTCTAGTTTTTCCTTCAGACTTTTCCCTTTCTAACGTAGGAGATCCATGTTCTTCCTCCACTTAGAATTTTCTGTGAGATTTTTGCCCTTTGTTCCTGGTTTTATCAATCAGAATATCCCTTCTGTCTGCTCTCTTTTATACCACTTAAGTACTGACACTTTACCAAAAACAGCATTATGTGTCCCAGGATACTTCTGTGAGAACAAGATGTCCTGGTTTCCCAGTTGGAAACATACCAATGGAATGATTCCATTGACCTTCTTCTAATCGATAAAAATACTCAAATCAAATATTTAGCACTATAATAATTTTCTCTGACTCTTACCCCTTAAAATATGAAAAAAAGCTAGAAATCCATAAAACCATGTATCTAAGGTTGACAACTTTCAATTTAAAGGTGGTCTTCTTCTTCCTCTTCATCTTCCTCCTTCTCCTCCTCCTATTAAGGAATATATTTTAGAAATAAAGGTTTAAGCAGTGTTGGTGTTATCCAAAGTGAAAGGGTGAGAAACTTGATTGAATTAACTGAAGCCTTCAATCTCTCTCTGTCTCTGTCTCTCTGTCTCTGTCTCTCTCTGTCTCTGTCTCTCTCTCTGTCTCTCTCTCTGTCTCTCTCTCTCTCTCTTTTCCTTTTCTTTCCTTTTTTTGATGAGGGACACAAAAAGACACAAAACAGGTCCCTGGAGGCTTTATATTCAGGAAGCAATAAAGCTCATTCGTGAACATAGTAATTTTAAGAGATTTTTTAAAAGAAGTATCTGGTAAAATCTCTGCATATTTATGCTTAATTTTCAATACTATCTTTTGACCATCATACCCTAGCATATGAGGAAGTAAAATCATTGCAGCAAAAAAGAGCATAAATGTATATGAAATTGAGTTAGACTTCCTAAAAATAAGGAATTGTTTAAAAGTGGGAGTTGGCCAGTCAGATGATAGAGTTCTTCATTCAAAAGGAGTTCAGACTATATTTTGGTTTTGAAGCATAAAATACATTTAGCAAAAAGCAGCGAAAGTATCTAAAGATGACACTCTAGCTGGTGTGAAGCAAGAGTGTCTTTATTCCAGGTTGCCAAACTTCTTGTTGTTGTGTTTGTCCTTTGTTCTCAGAGGACTGTGACATCAGGGAAATGACATGACTTGCGGTTGACTTTGATTTGAGTGAGGGAGGGCTGTGCAAGGTCACCAGCCTCACTTTCTCCCCCATCTGGGTCCAGTGGCCTGATATTCACCAGGATGACTAGATATGGCCTTGGGAGATGCACTGGGAGACTCTGGCACTTTCAGTCTAAGGTCTTTTCAGGTTCTCACTTTGAGTCAGGTAATGCCCAATTCAGTGAATAGGCCTCTTTAAGAGGATGGCCTCTTTAATCAAAACTCAAAAAAAAAAAAAAATCAAACCGGCAGGGAAAGACCCTAGGGGTTTCTGGCCCAAAGAGAAGTAGTTACTATTTAGTATTTACATTTACTCTGTGCTAGGAGGGCAGGGATATATTGTCCAATCTAGGAGCTCCAGGGTGAATTGAGTTTAAAGGCTTGGTTTTTGAGAAAGAAATCTAGCCAGTAAACACTAAGTTAAAGAGGCAGCCTTCAGCCATCGAAATGTACCTTCCTTTGCGCAGAGCACTGAGAGGAGGCAGAGGGAGAGGGAGGGGAAGGGGGAGAGGGAGAGGGAGCGGCTACTCACAGGTTGTGTTTGTCCATTGTTCTGGAAGACAACCACGACTTCAAGGAAATGAAGACCTGACTTGCAGTTGTGCAAGGTCACCAGCCTCACTTTCTCCTCCAGAGCCGTCTGGGTCCAGAGGCCCTGCCCTCTAAGCACAGAGTGAAAGTAAATACCAAATAGTAATTGTTTCTCTTTTGGTCAGGAACCCTGAGGGTCTTCCCCTTCCAGTTTGAATTTTTTTTTTTTGAGTTTTGATTAAAGGGGCCATCCCTTGATTAACTTCTTAAAGAGGCCTATTCATTGAATGGGCCTTACCTCACTCAAAGTGAGAACCTGAAAAGACCTTAGCCTGAAAGGGCCAGGGGTCGCCCAATGCATCCTGGGCCATCTCCAGTCTTCCTGGTGAATATCAGGCCACTGGACAAAGATGGCTCTGGAGGAGACAGTGAAGCTGGTGACCTTGCACAGCCCTCCCTCACTCAAATCAAAGTCAACTGCAAGTCATGACATCATTTCCCTGATGTCATGGTCCCTTTTGAGAACAAAGGACAAACATACAACATAGATGAAGGAGCTGAGGCCAACAGGGTTTAGTGACATGCTTAGAGTTCCATAGCTAGTAAGTATCTGAGGTCAGATTTGAACTCTGATCTTCCTGACTTGAGACACAGTACTACATCTACTTTACCACCTTGCCTTCTACACTACTCCAACTACACACACAAATGGTCATACCCATCATCTTACCATCGCACACAAACATACCACCTTCACCTTCTAGAATTCCAAAATCCCCTTACTGACCACAATCTGTTGCCTTTTCACCTCTCTCCCTGCCTCCCCTTCTCTTCAACCACACTATGACCTTCAGTTTCTTGATTTCCCAATTTCTTTTCCAGGCTTTCTCCCCTTCACTAGTTATTTACTATTTTTTCTTTTTCTCCACCTTGATTATTTGGCAAACCAATTCAACTCTACATAGTCCTTCTCTCTTGAATCCCAGCCCCTTTACCATATTGCCAATTCTACCCAGCCAAGCCTCAGCCTTGGATCACTCCCACAGTTCACCGTCTTTACACATGTGCACTAAAGGAAGAGAGAGAAAATCACACAACTTTTATGACTGGGTCCATTGTAAAGTTATGTTATACAATCTCAACTGGGCCCTTAATGCTGCTGGGTAATCCTCCTATACCTCCGTTATTAACTCACCATCCCACTCTCCATGCTGTGCTTTCAAACTTTTTCATCTCTTCTCAGAACTCCCATAGCTCTTGCTCCCTCTTCTCCCTTAGTTGAGAATCTTGCCTCAAATTTAACAGAAAAATTATGGCCACTCTCCATGAACTCCTTCTCCTCTCTTCCTCATCTGCTGTTGCTCAGATGACCTCTACGACTTTCTTCTCTATCACCCCTGTGAGAAACATGGTTTTGGGGATCACTGGACTTCCTAGGCAGGGCCAAAGTCCTGAAGAAGAACCATGTGATAATCCCTAGGGAAGGCTGTACAGACCACAGGACTCCCAGAGGAAGACCAAGTGGTAGCCATCCCTTAATCTGTGGGGATCCCAGGGCCTCCTAGGGGTCAGACCCTAAGGAAGACCCAAGTGATGGCCCCTTAGGATGGCAGTAAGATCACAAGGCTCCCGAGACAGGGCCAGAAGTCCCATGTGATGTCCCCTTAAGAAGGCTGTGCAGACCACAGGGTTCCCCAAGGGAATCCAGAGTGGTAGCCCTCTTAACACCGCAGTGGGGATCACAGGACACCCCAAGACAAGATCCAGGAGTAAGCCTGGTGAGCTTCCGCTGCCTGTTGCTTCCCTTCACTTGACCTTAGGAAAACCCATGTGTTTTGCCCATTCATACCCAAAGAACTCAGGACCAGAGTGGGCAGAGGAAGGCATTTTATTACACTCCCGGAGAGAGTGGGTGTAGTGCTCACGGGAACACTAACACCGATACAGCTGCAGGAGCAGGGGTAACCATTCCCTCCACTCCTGCTAGAGTCATGGTTAGTTTACAATCTTTGTTTTTTATATAGTTTTCCTAAGTTATACAGTTTACATAAATAGGATAATAAGGATACAGAAGCAAAAGTGAAGTTAACTAGATTTTCCTTGTCCTAGTTTAGGATTAAACTATATTCTTTTACTTCCCCTACTTTCCCTCTTTAACATATGCAAATGATGCAAATCAGTAGGCCTGGATTCTTGACCAAGACCAGACCCTAGATAAGCTTGAACAGGTTCAAGTGGGTTTGGCCTCTCTAATT
The DNA here is from genome assembly GCF_011100635.1 of Trichosurus vulpecula. Lineage (NCBI taxonomy): Eukaryota > Metazoa > Chordata > Mammalia > Diprotodontia > Phalangeridae > Trichosurus > Trichosurus vulpecula. Next base: position 32,958,946 of record NC_050577.1, read on the forward strand.
CCCCAGACTGCCTTCTCAAAAAGTATGCACATGCGTACAGGCCTCTGACCTCTCACCTGACTGACCTTGAGGCCTGGTCTCTGCTAAAGCTGGGGTGGGGGAGGGCAGGGAAGCACACCTTTAGTTCTGTGGAAACAAAACTCCTCCTCCCATTTCTTACACCCCTGACTCTCATGTGAAGTGGTCTTACTCTTTCCCAAAGCTACCTCTTCTACTTATTCAAATAGCTCCATTTTATCTCACTTCCTTTAACAGACTGCCCCTCTGTCATTCCCACTCTTGCTTATTTTTAATCTTTTAGTCTCTATTGGCTCATTTCTTACTACCTACATATATGCTAATGTCTCCCCTATCCCAGGAAAAATAAAATGCTCTCTTCATCATACCATACCTGCTGACTATGGTCCTATATCTCTTCTGCCCTTTGTAGCTAAATTCCTTAAAAAGAATCTACAATGGGTGCCTCTACTTTCCTCTCACTCCCTTCTTTAGCCCTTACAATCTGGCTTCTGACCTTATCATTCCCCGCAAACTGTCCTCTCCAGTTAACGATCTCTTAATTATTAGTGATCTCTTAGTTGCCAAATCCAGGACCTTTTCCTCAATCCTCATTCTCTTTGACCTCTCTGCAGCCTTTGACACAGTTGATCACTCTCATTTTCTTGCTACCCTCTTTAATCTAGTTTTCTAGGACACCACTCTCTCCTGATGCTTGTCCCACCAACCTGATAGCTCCTTCTATCTCTGCCTGATCCCCTTCCAGATCACACACTCTTACAGTAGGTGTCTCTCAGGGTTCTTTCCTGGGCCCTCTTTTCTTCTCTTATATCGGTTCATTTGGTGATCTCATCAGTCCCCATGGATTTAATGACTTTCTCTATGCTGATGATTCTCAAATCTGTCTCTGCTGCCCAGACTCTGCTTACCTCCAGTTTCTCATCTCCAACTGCCTTTCAGTCATCTTGAACTGGATGTCCAGTAGATATCTTAAACTCAACATATCCAAAATAGAACTCATTATCTTTACTCCTAAACTCTCCTCACTTCCTATGTTTCCTATTAATGTAGAGGGCAATACCAGACCCCCAGCCCCTCAGGTTCTCAACCTAGGAGTTATCCTCAATTTCTTCACTATCTCTTAGATTCCATGTCCAATCCTTACAAAGGCCTATCAACTTCACTTCTGTAGCATCTCTCAAGTTCACCGCTTTCTCTCCTCTGGTACTGCTACCATTCTAGTGCAGGCTGTCATCACCTCAGGCCTGGACTATTGTACCTGCCTGCCTCAGGCCTTTTCCCATTCCATCCTCCATTCAGATTTTAAAATGATTTTCCTTTCCTTAGTCCTTCAAAGTGTAGATAGAGTTAGGTCACTCCCCTACTCAATATAAGTCCTGTGGCTCCTAGACTCCAGAATCATAAACAAAATGCTCTCTTTGGCATTCAAATCCCTTCATAACCTAGCCCCCTCCTACACTTCCTAGATGCTTATACCTCACTCACCAACATATATTCTTTGAAGAAATGATAAGAGGTTCCTCAAAACAAAATAAAACAAAAGACAGAACAAAACAAAACCCCTCCATCTTCTGGCTCCAGGCATTTCTCTGGCTCTAGGCATTTTTCTCCTGCCTGGAAAATTTTCCCTACTCTACTCACTGACTGCCCTCCCTGGCTTCTTCTCCTGGAAGCCTTCCCAACCCTTTCTTAATGCTACTGCTTTTGCTCTTGCAATTACTTCCTGTCTATCCTTTACATACTTGCTTTGAATATATTTGTTTTATTGTCTCCTGGTAGGCATGGGCTGTCTCTTGTTTCTTTTTGTTTCTCCAACAATTTGCACAGTGCCTGACTTGTTGTTTTTGGTGTTTAGTTGTTTTCAGATGTGTCTGACTCTTTGTGACCCCTTTCGGGAGTTTCTTGCCATGATAATGCAGTGGTTTGCAATTTCCTCCTCCAGATCATTTTACGGATGAGGAAACTGAGGCAAACGGGATTAGGTGAATTTCCCAGGATCACACTGCTAGTAAGTGTCAGAGGTCAGATTTGAACTCAGGACTTTCTGACTCCAGGCCTGGCACTCTAAGCACTGAGCCACCTAGCTGTCCTCCTGGCATGAAGAAGGTGCTTAATAAATGTTGATTAATTGATTAAAGTTTTATACAAATGTGTAGTCATTTTTATCATTCCCTTCATTTATGTATATGGGACCCTCTTTGATTTTGTTGATGGTCTCTGAGAATTGCTGTGTGTAAAAAATGCTGTATCTTGCAACAAGCCTGGTGATGAGCCCCCTTTTGGATTTAGCTAATCTGGTCCTTGGACAACAGACACAGTCTACCAGTAAATGTATGCTTAAACCCTTCCCTGACAGAGCCAACTCTTTACTGAGCAAGGCCTTTCAAACAGGAAATCAATAAACAAATATTGAACAAGTGCATGGTCCTGTGATAGACATTGAGAAAAGCAAAGATAAAAGTGAAACTGACCCTGCCTTCAAGGAGTTTCCATTCTACCAAGATCACATGCATAGGTATATGTCCGAGGCTGTTAAACTTTTTTTTGTGCTATGGAAGTCCTTTGGTCTCATAAAGCCTATGAACCCCCGCTCAGTATGATATTTTTAAATGAGTAAAATAAAACACATAGGTTACAAATAAAACCAACTTTATTGAGCAATATTTTATATATGTGTATGTGTATATCAGTTAGGTATGTGTCAGTTGATTGATCAATACATAAATATAACTTTCAAGATCTCCAGGTTAAGAATCCCCATTATGGATAAAAGAGATCTATTTTGATGGAGAGAGGGGCAAAGCACTAGTGTTTGGGGGATAGAGAAAGTGGGCCACCTACCCACTATGGGGAGCTTATAGAGCATTTTATATGTGCCCATCCTGCCAATAACTTCTCAGTCCTCAGACATTTGCCTAGTATCCTGCCACTAATGCAAAGAGTAATTAATTGTCCAGTTCCAGAGCAAATTGGGGCCAGTTTGCAAAACTCTTTTCTCCCATACCTTTCCCTCTTTATGACCCTAAATCTATAAAATTTTAAAAGAAGTAAAAGGAGGAGGAAGAGAAGGGGAGGAGGAAGAAGAAAAAGAAGCCAAAGAAAAGAAAGAGGAGGAGAAGAAGAAAGAGGAGGAAGACACTACTGCTACCCAATGCTCCCCTCTGGCCTTCTCCTCCCTTGCTCCTAGGTTTCCCCTGCTCAGACACCAAGGGAGGCTTAGCTGAGGCTGCAGAGGACAAGAAATTGGAAATAGTGGAATTGACTATTTAACTAGCCTGCAGTTAGGAAACACTGCTCTGGGGGACTCCTTGTTTGTAACAAATGATAAAGTCAGAGAATTTACTTCTAAGGAAAAACACTGTTGGACATATTATGCATATACACACACGCATACAAATACACACACACACACACACACACACACACATACATAGTGATATGCTTTCCTGGTGATCAGCCTTTGAATTCTGCCCAATGAGTGCATTAATGTTGTAATATGAAATTTCTCCAAGGTTATCCAGGTGTCTTCAGCAGGTGTCTGTTTATCCATCAGTAAGCACTTAAAGGATGAAGGGGAAGACCACATTGTGGTTTGAAATGGGAATTGGGGGGTGGGGTTCTGGGCTAAATGGAAACCGGTACAGCTTTGCTTGGTTCATTTAGCTAAAATGGAAGGTAGAACAGGCTTAGGAAGGTCTCTATCAATGTAGAGAGTGGTTTTCCTAGCTGAAAAAGGCAATTAAAAGAAAACAATGGAATATAGTATCCCCAGTTGTAACAGCTGTGGTATATTTGGAGCTTTTATGTCTGAGTTCATGCCGTATCCAAAATTATTATCCTTATTATATTCCATTACACAAAAAAGTCACATTTATGCTGAAAATACTGCTCTCACACACAATTTAAGCCTCTACAGACCTTTTTATTCTCTCTCTTCTAAATCAAAGGCAACCATTCTCTATCACAAATGGCAATTTCGCAAACATGGAAATGCATCTATCAGTGGTTTTCCATTCTTTGAAAAGGTGAGAGGGCAAAAAGATAGATCATGGGATGATATAATCATAGATTTAGTGATATAAGGCCAACCCTCTAATTATTCCAAGTCCCAGAGAGGTAGGTGACTTGGCCAGTTTCCTGAGGTTATACAATTAGTAAATGTCTAATGAATAGATTTGACATGACAAGTCTTATTGTCCCCAAATCTTAAATAGTGGGTTGGAGGGAGGAAGGGAGGGAGAGGGAGAGCAAGAGAAGGAGAGAAGGAGGAAAAGAGGAGAGGGAAGAAGGGAGGGAGGGAGGGAGACAGAGAGAGAGAGACAGAGACCAGACACAGACAGAGAGAGAGGGGAGAGAGAGAAGGGAAAAAGAGAAAGAGAGAGAAAGAGAGAGAGAGAGAGGACAGAGAGAGAGAGACAGACAGACAGACAGACAGATGGAGACAGAGAGAGAAAAAGGGAAGGGAGGCACTATAATATAGTAGATACAAGATGGACCTAGGAGTGAAGAAGACATGGGTTCAAGTCTTGCCTATACTGGCTCATATTCCCAGGGCAGGCTCTGGCAGAATTCTGATTTAGTTTTAGCCCACAAGTGGGTTTCGAGTTATTCGTAGCATTTTTGATTATTGAGAAAGTCCTGATCTAGGAAGCAGTTGAGAAAAGAGTGAACTACAGAAATAGGGGAACACCGGTGCAGAGTTGGTGATAGAATAGCATATGTGTGTAAGGGAATGGTGATCGTCGGGGTGGTCACTAGGCTCCCTGTGCCTTATGTTTCTAACTTGTAAACTGATGAATTGGGGTGGACTGTGTCCAGCATTATATCTGATGACAACACAAATCATAATCTTGAAGATTTCTTGTTCTACCTTCAGCAAGCTATCAATTCAACAAGCATTTATTATTTACTATGTACCAGTCACTACGCTCAGCACTGAGAATACACAAAAGAAATCCCTTGTCCTCAATGAACTTACATTCTAACGGGAGAGGCAAAATGTACATCAGAAGGTATATACAAGAAAAATAAAGAACTGATGGAAGGTAACCTTTGAAGGGAAGGCAATAGCAGCTGGAGGGACTGGGAAAGGCCTGCAGAAAAGGGCATCTGAGCAGAGTTTGGAAGGAAGCCAGCAATTACATCCACAACCTACTCAACCTTTGAGGTTCTGAAATAAGAGAATGGGAGCATCCCTTAGCAATTTTGCTTTGAGAATCCAGCTATTTGCCAGATACCATTCTCCAAAATAAACCGCTGTTCCCAATTTTTTTTTAAACTAATGCACATTGATTATACAGACATTTTTTTTTCTACTTTAAAGCATTTCAGACGAAGACCAGGCATTGAGCTGGAATGCTGGGTAATATCATTTGAAAGGGAACAGGTTTCTAGCCATGCTACTACAATCTCCAGCCGAGCCTTATTTCTTTGACATTAATGGTGGACCCATAATGCACTTGCTTTGAATTCTGTCTTTAGAAATGGCCTTATCAAAATATTCCTCTAGCATCGACTTGAGTGCCATTTGACAGAAGATCAAATATAGAGGCAACTGGGGCTGAAAATACTCTATTTCTACACCATTTTGGCATTCAAAAGGTGATGACTGACTGTGAAGTTGATGCTGACTTAAACAGGCAAATACTTTCCTTCTGCTTCCTTCTGCAGCTGTAAGAAATCACTCCCTGCATATAAATTCCCATCTTCAGAAAGCATAAGGACATATATTGCAAATATCTAATTACAGGGTCAATCTAAAAAAATACCTAATTGTGAACATTCCCAGCCACTCCAGAGAGTCAAGAATTACATGCAGTTTGAAATTATCCTTTGAGTTGACCTAGCCCCACTCCCCTTTGTAAATGGTTCAATTTAACTCAATTACTGCTGGAGAGATTAAAAGGGAATAGGCAAGACACAACTTTGCATTGAACAGAAGGATGGGCGACTCTGCCATATAACTGAGTAGTGGAGAGATCACAAGAAGTAGAGACAGACAGAAGGTGTGGGTTGACACCTAAGTTATGTGATTTTTGGCTTATTGCTTAGACTTCCGAAGCCTTTGTTTCTTCACTGATTGAAAAAAAAAAACTATAAAAGCTTCTTGATAGGGCAATAAAATGGTATTGAATATCTATCAAGGAAAGTCAAGAAGAGCTTAATGTTTGCTATGTATCAAGGGTGCTTTATTTTAGGGGAACAAAGAAAGGCGATTATTATGTTATTGTGAACTACTATTGCAGTACCAGTGAGTACTCAAGTCATGTCCCTAGCATAATCATTTTGTGATATGTTCACGTTTGTAGATATACTCACATGGAGGTAAGTGTATATGTACATAGAGTTCAGAGCTTATTTGGTTATTTGTGTATTATTGTATTTGACTGTTTTACTTGATAGCTATGTGATCTCCTCGATGTGATTGTGCTCTCCAGAGTTGCAGATCATAATCCAACCATGCCTTCCCATCCTGTGTGGCACCGTCTATGTCTTCTTGTAAATTCTCCACAGGACGTCCACTCAGCATGGTAGGGGCTTTCTTCTAGAGTCTTTGGCATTGGGTGTATAAAAGTACACCACTGTGTTGTTGATTACGTAGTCCTCTCCTTATGTGACTAGCTCAATTTCAATTTATGGTCTTAAATCTCTTCAATGATGTCATCTGTATTGTTTCTTCTGTACCTTTCTTCATTGGTAGCATGTCACAACTTCTCTATTCCCACCATGCTCTTTTCTATTCCCCTTTGAGTGATCCTCAATTTTTTTTTTTATTTAACGTGTGCACTTTTATTTGAACTGGTCTTAAGTCAGTGTACAGGTAAAGCTCCTCCCCTCCCCCAAGTACTGGCACCAATCTCAAAAAACTCTCAGGGATATTGTAAAGTCTTCATTCACATCTATGTTGGGGGCAGGGAGGGAATTTAGGGGGCCATTCATTATGGCTGACAATTTTAAAAAAATGGAACAAGTATTAAGGCGGAAGATACAAATTTTTTTTTGTTTTTTAAAGGATTACATAATTTACTTGTAAAGCAATACTAGCACCTTCCCCCCTCCCCCCTCCCCATCTGGATTTTTGTTACATAGCTCCTTTGCTCTAGCAGAGGACAGCCTTCACAGAGGCTTGTAACACTGTAATAATGCATACAATACTTGGAATGACTATTAAAAAAAAACAAAACAAATGTACAATCTGAGTCATGAAGACACACTGTAGAACTTTGGGGATGTTTGCCTCCAACATGCTTAGACTGCTCATCACCTTCACCATTCCAGTTTTTAAATCCTGAGTCAAGCACCAAAAAAAACCAAAAACCAAAAAAAAAACCAAAAACAAAAACAAATAAAGCCATGCCAATCTCATCTCTTTTTTGGGCAATTATCACGTCCCACCCTTTGACAAAAAAACAACAATAAAAAAAACACAAACAGTCCATTTAGAAGCATTTGCAGTGGACAATGGAGGGCCCAGATTCATCATACTCCTGCTTACTGATCCACATCTGCTGGAAGGTGGAGAGAGAGGCCGGGATGGAGCCTCCAATCCAGACAGAGTATTTGCGCTCAGGTGGGGCAATGATCTTGATTTTCGTTATGCTGGGAGCTAGGGCTGTAATCTCCTTCTGTATCCTGTCAGCAATGCCTGGGTACATGGTAGTACCACCAGGCAATATGGTATGGCATACAAAGCCTTACGGATGTCAACATCACACTTCATGATTGAGTTGAAGGTAGTTTCGTGGATTCCACAGGATTCCATACCTAAGAAAGATGGTTGGAAGAGGGCTTCTGGGCATCGGAACCTCTCGTTGCCAATGGTGATGACCTGACTATCAGGGAGCTCATAGCTCTTTTCCAGAGAAGAGCTAGATGCAGCAGTGGCCATCTCCTGTTCGAAGTCTAGGGTGACATAACACAGCTTCTCCTTGATGTCACGCACAATTTCCCTCTCAGCTGTGGTAGTGAAACTGTGGCCTCTCTCGGTCAGGATCTTCATGAGGTAGTCCGTCAGATCACGGCCAGCCAGATCCGGACAGAGAATGGCGTGGGGAAGGGCATAACCTTCATAGATGGGCACAGTGTAGATCACACCATCACCGGAGTCCATCGCAATACCAGATGGCAACATACATGGCTGGGGTGTTGAAGGTCTCAAACATAATCTGAGTCATCTTTTCTCTGTTGGCTTTGGGGTTCAGGGGGGCTTCTGTGAGCAGCACAGGGTGCTCTTCAGGGGCCACACGGAACTCATTGTAGAAAGTATGATGCCAGATCTTCTCCGTGTCATCCCAGTTGGTGACAATACCATGTTCAATGGGGCACTTCAGGGTCAGAATACCTCTCTTGCTCTGGGCCTCATCCTCCACATAGCTATCTTTCTTGCCCATACCCAGCATCACACCCTGATGTCTTGGACACCCAACAATGGAAGGGAAGATGGCCCGAGGGGCATCGTCTCCTGCAAAGCCAGCTTTGCACATTTCGGAGCCATTGTCAACAACGAGACCAGCAATATCATCATCCATGGCGAACTTTGAAGTGGCAAGTTTAAACCCTTAAGAGAGAGAGGAGGTGGTGCCGCACCTGGAGGCAGGAGGGAGGCAAGTGCACACTGGGTGGAAGAGCTCATGGGTGCTGTGATCCTCAATTTTAATTCTTCAGAGACTTTGATATTCCATGATATGTAGCCATATATTAGCAGAAAAAATAATAAAAATATAACATTTGCAGAGAAAATAACTCTAGATGGGTGAAGTTTTTCCAGGAGTAGTACAAGAGAACCAAAAGATTACTCATAGTTTCTATGATTTAGAAAGGACCTCAGAAATATTTAAATTCAAGAAGAGGAGACAAAAATCCAGATATTTGACTTAGATTCAAACCTTTCCTCTGATATTTGCTATTTGTGTGAACTTAGAGAAGTCACCTAACATCTCTAAACCTCCGTTTTCACATCTGGCCAATGGGAGGGTTGGGATATATGGCCTCTAAAGGCCCTTTCAGTTCTAATTTTATGATCCTATAATATAGTTGGACAGGATGCCTCGAAGTTCCCTTTTAGCTCATAATCAGTTATCCTAGGGTCTGAAGAAAAGGATGCATAGACATAGGAATATAGTTGGGCAAATATTTCATCCAAACAAAATTAAGTATGAGAGGGTAAAAATGTTAGTTTGTGAGCTATATTCCTTTAATGCTATATTTTATGATGACACTGATTTTCAAAAAAGAGCATTGGTAAGCACTGAGCATTGTAGAAGAGAATAGGAAACCAGAAAATAAGTAACTATCGAATTGGAAGGATACACTGATCTTTGGGAAGACCTAGACACCTGATATTAGTCTGTGAATAATTTAGGATGGACTAATGACTCTGTAGATAGAGTGCTGGTCCTGGAGTAAGGAAGGTCTGAGTTTAAATCCCATCTCAGACCCTTAATAGCTGTGTGACCCTGGGCAAGTCACTTAACCCTGTTTGTTTTAGTTTCCTCATCTTCAAAAAATGAGCCGGAGAAGGAAATGGCAAACCACTCCAGAATTTTTGCTGAGAAAACCACAAAAGGAGTCACAAAGAGTAAGACACAACTGAAAACAACTAAACAGCGAGAAGAACACAAGCACTCTTTCTCCCCTGCCAGTTTCCATGCTGTTGCTAGGTTAGTCTCTCCCTGGGAGTTTCCAGCTGCAATTAGAAGGGTTAGTGATGAAGAAAAGATGCACTATAATGTTGATGTGGAGCATGGCAAAGGTTAATAGCACTTCTGCAATGGCCATAGCAAGTTGCTTTAGTCTTTCATAAGAGCAGGTATTCAGAAGGATGCATATTCCCTCAGGATTACATTCTGGAGCACAAATCCACCATCCATCCACCCACCGTAATGATTTATATTGAGTTGCAATCTTCATCAACTTGACCAAATTAAGCCGAACCTTCAGTGCCATCTTGCCAGCCATAATTGAGCACAGCACAATAGAATGCTCTGTCCCTTACTTCCCCTGCCCTAAAGGGTTCTCCATTTGCTTAGGAGCCAATGAACCTGGCACTTTTTATGAGGAGCAGTCCTATTAAGAACATATCCCACCGAAGTAAAATAAGCATGCAACAGTGCACAAGTTCCCACTGCATTCGAAACTCTGTACTAGTCATAAGAACTACAAAAACAAAAGGGAAACAGTCCGGGCCCTCAAAGAGCTTGTATTATAACAGGAGAGACAATGTGCATGCATATTTTGTTGTTTAGTCAATTATTTGTGTCTGACTCTCCTGGACCCCATTTGGGGTTTTCTTGGCAAAGATACTAGAGTGGGTTGCCATTTCCTCTCATTTTACAAGTGAGGTAACTGAGGCAAAAAGTTAAGTGGCTTGCCTAGCATCACACAGCTAGTAAGCATCTGAGGCTGAATTTGAACTTAGGAAGATGAGTATGACCCCAGGACCAGCATTCTATCCTCTGCACCACCTAGCTATCCTTGTATAGGTATATACTAAAGATACATAGATAAGTGTATACTAAAATCAAGTGAATTCAAAGCAAATACAAAGAACACTGTTGCCTGACAAGACCAGGGAAGACTGTGAAGAATAGAACCCTTGAGGTGATTCTTGAAGGAAGCCAGGGATTCCAAAAGGCAAAGATGAGGAGGGAAGGTAATTGAGGCCTGACACAGCAGTCAGTATAAAAGCCCAGAAACAGGAGATAGAGTCAATTGGGTGAAGCAACAAAAGTCAGCCAATAGTGCTGGACTATACATGGAAGGGTGTAATATGTAACAAACCTGGATTAGTAGAAAGGGGCCAGATGTGCTGAGATTTGGATTACAAACAGAAAAATTTATATCTGATGTTGTAGGATGTCTTTATAGATTTAATTTTATATTAATATATTTAATTTCTATTTTATTATTTCTATTTATTTATTATAAATATATAAAATATTATTATGTATAATTTATTATTTATATTATTTATTTCTATATTTATATTTATATATTTAATATAAAATTGTAATATATTTGCTATATAATATCTAATAATATAACTAACATTATATATATTTAAGCATATTAGGTACTTATTAGCAATTTTTAAAAAAGCAACTGGAGTTTATTCATTCTGCAGGGATTAAGTGATAGGGGTAGGAACAGGGTCTGATCTTGGCTTCAGGAAAATCACTTCAGCAATTGTTTGAAGACTGGATAAGATTGAGGAGAGACTGAAGGCAGGGAGGCCAATTAAGAGGCCATTGTGATAGTCTAGGCAAAAGGTGATGAGGACCTGAACTAGTGAAGAAGTCAGAGAACCATATGAAGAGGTTAGGGAACTATTTGTTTTTAGGGGTGCTCGAGACCTCAAAGTACCAGCATGCTGGGTCCTGCTCGAAAGAATTCGACTCAAGCCTTCTCGCAGCCAAAGAGAGACAAAGTTTATTACAGGTTCACCATATTGAGTTGTCTTAAGAAATCTCACCCTTTGTGATGCTCATTTTCACAAGTGGGCCAGATTCCATCTGGAATCTGAGCACCTGCATGGAGGGAAGATGAAACTTATATACAGGAAGATTGTAGGAGGGATCTAGGGTGGTCCTGGGGTGATGGGAGGAGGGGTTTAGGGAGGGTCTTGAGGAGGAGTCTAAGGAGGAGCTTGATGGGACTGGGATGAGGTCAGACTCCAGGAACTAAGAGAATGGATTAAGGGTAAGAAGTAACTGAAGGCTACCTGGAGATAACAGACAATGTAGGGCTAGGCTAGTTTAAGGGTAACAGATTTGGGCATAGACACTGACAAAATCAAAGGTGGAAACTAGCCAGACAAGGGAGGGCTAGCTAGGTTAGAATAACCTAGTCTAGAGATTTGACTCTAGCAATAATGAAAGGCTTATGGCCTCAGGCCAATGCCTCATCTAGTGGGAAGATTCAAGGGGAGTTCAAGGGGGCCCCCACAATCTAAACCTCATCACTAGGGTGGGGGTTATATAAATGGTGAGAAAGGGACATGTGTGAGAAATAGGCTGTATAGAGAGATAAGTTTTGGCAACTGTTTGAAAATGTGGACTGAGTGAGGAGTTGAGGAGGACACTGAGTTTGTGAACCTGAGTGGTGGGAAGTCTGGAAGAGGGATGGATTAGGAGGGTGGGGCAAGGTGATGTGTTCTACTTTTATCTCCCCTATTAGGTACAATGTAAACTTCCTGAAGACAGGAAATCCCTACCACCCTGCACAGTTATTAATATTTTTCCTGCCTTAATTTCCCTTTTATTATAACTATGTACTTGTATCTTCCACCCACACTCATCCTACTCCCAGACTGACCTGAACAGAATTTAAGATCCATGAAGGTAGGAGCTGGTTGGAGTCCTCTAGCATGTAGCACAATGCTTTGGATGTAGTAGGAACTAAAATGACTGTCCAATTGAAATGATTTGATGGTGATCTGTCACTCACCTTTAGCTGGTAAAGAGGGTATGTGCTTTATTTCCTCTCAGTCTATCATCACTGATCGACTAGTTGTATTTGCTTGGATGATAAAGGTCATGTGACCTCTGTATCCTTGGACCTTGGCATGAGTATATCTTTGGCAGAATATACCCAGCAAGAATTCATCATCAAAAAATTTCCCTTTGAAAGCCTATTTTCTATTTGTGAAGCATGCATTATAGAAACATGTATTGATTACTTTGTGAAAAATTTAGCACAAAGGAAAATATATGAATTTGGGTTGATCAAAAATGGGAAATTACCTTAAGGAAATAGCTATATATGTGGAGAGTATAGTTCTGGTAAATTCTAGCAATACCAAAAACAATTATGATGACGACGATGATAGCTAACATTTTTTCATGCTTTAAGGATCCGAAAGCAATTTACATAAATTATTTCATTTAATTCTCACAATAATTCTGTGAGGTATTGTGGTGATGATGATGATGCTGATGATGATGATGATGATTGATTGATTATTGTGATAATGATGATGACACCTAACTTGGAAATGGATGGGCATTTGCCTTCTTAGAGATCTCATTTTTTACCTGGTTGCTCTACTTTGGAACTTCTCTGACTGATTTCTCTGCTGTGGGCCCTCTCTTCCTTCCCCCACCTTTTCAGCTTCCTTTTCTGTTTTGTGTTTCCCCACTAGATTGTAAGTTCTTTGAGGGAACGGACTGTCTTTCTTTTCTCCTGACATATAATAGCCACTTAATAAATGTTTATTGACTATTAACTCCTGATGAACTACTGCTGTAGTTGAGGAGAAAGTGAGATTCCTGGTAAGGCAAAGGGGGAGAAGGTGACAGAAATTCCAAAAGTTTCTCCAGTATTAAGGTCCTAGAATCAGAAAGAAAGGGAGAGAGAGAGAGAGAGAGAGAGAGAGAGAGAGAGAGAGAGAGAGAGAGAGACTTAAATATCCCAAAAGAAAAGGTTTCCACTCTTCATTAAAAAAATAAATATTTCTTTTACCTTTCTACCAGAATTTCACACCTTTCATTTTGGGAATGAAAAGGGGAGAAGGGAGAGAATTCTTGAATCTTTTTCTAAGGGGTGTAGTAGGAAAGAGGTCATTGGTGATAATTGCAGCTTGGTTTTGGGGGGAGTCCATACTTCTGATGGGGTAGAGAAGGGGAGGAAGGTCAAAATGGAGACAGAGTCTGCAGACGGCAAAAAAGTCCCTGCCTTTACTGAGGAATTACGGGTACATATAGATGTCGTAAAACCATCTACCAAATTCATTCCTCTTGCAAGCACGGACATTTTGTCTTTGTATGGCCAACACCTAACACAATAT